>NW_014569686.1:314309-321679 GCF_001313835.1 Polistes canadensis | reverse complement strand
TAATATTACCATTTAACATTTAATCAAAGAAATTCACATAAAATTTTGCGAAGAAATAAATGCTATTTGTGAAAACAGTTCCATTTGAGTAATTAGTTTTTCCATTCTATTATATCGTTAAACTTATACATGATATATATATATCCAGAATATAGAAAATGAATATATATAAAAATATGTAAATATTACGAATCACAAGTTTAAAAAGGGTTACCTTACGGCATAAAAATCTAAAGCTTTGGTCCATTCTTTGTTTAATTAAACACACTTAAAGTTGTTTTAAGAGATAATGCATACAGGTACCGAAATTTTTAAATAAAATAATTATAAATAAATGATATATATATATAATACATATATGAAAGTGAAATATGACTAAAGGATTTCCATTTTTCTTACAATACTGGTAATATGGTAAAAAAAGAAATTTGGACATTGCATCTATAATGAATCGCTTTCTCCTTACTTCTTACATAGAGTTAAACTTAAGATATTGCTTTAAAAAATATTTATAGCAACAAATATTGTAGTTTATAAGTCTATAACTTTTTAAATTTTTTTTTGTTTCTTTTCTTTTTTTTTCTTTTTTTACTTTTGATACTTCCAATAAAATTATGATTTGATTTTCTTTATAATAATACACAATCATAACTTTATAATTAGAATAAGTTTGAAGAATGATCGTTTAGCACCAGGCTAATTATTTTGTTGTTGTCGTTTTATCTTTAACATTATACATGTTAGGATTTTTTCGCTAATTAATTTTTTTTTGATTAATGTGTCTTTTGTCTCGAACTTCGTTTATTGATGTAGTTCGTTGTATTATTGACAGGTGCATTATTCTCAGAGGCATCTGAAACATCTTCACTGCTATTACTTCGTATATCACCTTCCATCTGTAACATTTTTTCAATAAATACAAAATCAAGTCTTATATCATTGCCACTTATTTTAATTATCTCTGAAAATTCCAAAAATGTAAAATTAATTAATTTGAATTATATCTTATATATATGTACGTATGTTACAGTTACATTAATTCTGTAATTTAAAATAAGATTTATTGTTAACATTATTAATCACAATGCGAAGATTGTTGTAATCGTAAAATTTTATGGGATAGTTAAATTTATGGATATGTACCTGACCAGCATAGAAGGCATTGTATGCGATCTTAATAATAACATAAGTCCAAATTGAATGAAGTATAAGTAAGAGGCACAATAATGTATTAAACACATAATACGCTGGGAACATTGGTACTAGCTTAGGTGCTTCAATCAATGTACTAAAACATATTTAAATTAAGAACATATAATTTTATATTTATAACAACTACTTCACACATTGCATTATATAAAATAATTTAAAGAGAAACCATAAAAGATATCTAAAATTACCTATAAATAATCCAGAATGGAAATATACCAACGCGTGTCACAATCCATAATATTGTGAAAATAACAAATACAAAATCGCAGAATTTTTGATAATTAGCATACTTTGCCATTTTTGCGACCTACAAAAAATATAATATATTACATCCAGTAATAAATACAAAAATGACTTCACAACTAATAGTTACCTAATTAAGAGCATACATTTATGATTATATAATATACATAATACAATGTTTATTAAAGGTAACAAAGTAAAGAAGAAAAAAGAAAGAAAATAAACGATATCAGACTTACTTCTAAGAATATATCAGCAGAATCATGTACTAATAAGACTAATGAGCCAATCCTTGTTAAATTAGTGACCCATGAGAAAGACAATAATACGATGGTCACTATATGATGAATAAACATTTGCCAAAAATCTTTTCTTTTTACATCAAAGAATTGAGAAATGCTCAATGACCAGTAAAATGCCATAGATATCATATAATACCACCACACATCGTTGGACACCGAGTGATATGGATAGTTACGGTAACATTGATTAATATCCCATAACCATGGTTTATTCCATAAAATAATAAGGCCATAAAAGAATGAATACGTATAATATGAACACCTCCAACTATAATAAAAAGATATTATTAAATATTATATAAATATAAATCTTATAAATGTTATATTCTTATAAATCTATAAATATTATATAAATATAATCTCTCTCTCTGAAATTATAATTTACCTGTTTTCACAGAATTTTGTTAATGTAGATGGCTTATCTTGAGAACGTCTAAGTCTAAGCCACCTTTCTATCTGTCGTTCTGACCAATCCAGTTGTTTAGCTAATGCTAATATCTTAAAAATATCATAATTAATAAAAATATATAATTATTAATAAAAATATATACTATTTATTTAATATGTGTTTGCTAATATGCCATAAAGAAAAGATTTAAACCACAGCCCAGAATTTATTTTTTGCATTCACAAATGTGTGACGTTGGACTCTCAATGGAAATCAGTGATTTACAGATATGTGACACTGGTAGCGACTATGTTTATATCATTTTGATATACAAGATAATATCTACCTGTTTATGTTTGATTTTTCTACTAGTGTAAGCTTTCTCCAATATTTCATTTGGCGGTGCTATTTTTGTTCTTGTATTCTTTATACCAAGCGATCTGCCAAAAGGTGAGAAGCAATTCCTGCGTGCAAAAAAAATAACAAAGTATATTTATATGTACAATAAAAATAAAATAAAGAAAAAAAAAATGATTGAATCATTACCATTTTATAGAAACTAATATACAACGATAAATACAAATAAAAGCAAGTATTTGTCATAGATCATTTTGTTTGAACTATTTTATTGATAAAAATCAATAAAAATATAGATATTAATTGGAAGTCTCCTTACCTTTCAAGAGTGTATCTCATGATTAAAAGAATGAAGGCCATTGGCACGGGAAATATTAAATGTTGATAATCGGCATATTGGTTTTCCGAATTAGGTTTAATATCTTCCCATGTTATATTGGGCGGTAACCATATGTCCGGTGACCAAAACGCCGACGTTATATTTTTAAGAGTATTCATTATCAATGAATTAGTTTACAAGAATTAACTTATTTTTTAATTATCTATTTTATATATATATATATAAATTATATTATTTATAATAAAGTATTATTCAATTATTTTCTAAGTTTTTATTATTCACATAACCACACCACAGCAAATAACTTTACTTATAATACTCGACATGTATCACGCCATCCAAAGGAGTCACGAAAATATCATGAATATTCATTAAATAATCTAAACGCGTAAATGTATTTTGGATAGATAACTTCTATCGTAATTATTCTATTGAAATATTATAAATATAAAATAGAAAATAAGAATAATTTTATCCGTCGAAACTTGTTTAATATATTATCAATAAAAATATGATATATATCATATTAAATGGTTAAATCACATATTCATTTGTGAAAATAATTCGTAAAAGTTTTTGAAACGAGATTATTATAGTAACTGATAAACCGTTATTTTTATCTTTTCTTCTTCGTTTTTTTCTTTTTCCTCCTTACTTCTTTCCTTGTTTGCGAAGAAACAATATTAATGATGCATCCACAATGATGATAAATTTGTTGTCTAGTGAAATTCAATTCTATTCGATATTTAACTCTTTCTTTTATTTTTTTTTAATTAATAGAAATAAGTCATCACTTGACGTGTAGGTGATCTTTTTTATCTTCATTTATTTTAGGGTTTTTTTTTTATAGAGAGATATACACTTATGCAAAAATAGTAAACAGCGGTGTGCAATTACAAAAGGCAGTATCTCCAAGAGAAGAATAAAAAAAGATAAATAAATTGCTCTCTAAATTTAAAACAGTTGTTTACACTTATTAGAAAGAAATCTTATAATAACGAGTTGTTTTTTCGCAGTGGCGTACAACGACGGAAAAATGCGGTAACTCTGTTCGGAATACCGTATTTATTATTCCTTCTTTTGATACTAACTATTTTTTTTTCTCTCCTCTTTCTCTCTCTGTTAACTTTAAAATTAATATTTTAGTTTTACAGATAATTTTTTACACTATTATTTTCCTTTGTAACAAAATGTTAAAGCTTTTCAAGTTGTTCTCAACGATACGTGGATGTATAGTATTTTCGAATGTTAACAAAAAATCCTAGATAGCGGCTTTTTTTATTGTACTTAAAGAAAATTGAAATTCGATCCAATCTTTTATTATACATATTCTTTTTTATTACTCTAATACGACAAACAACGTTTTATTTGTTTTCATGAAAAATTAAACTATTTATATTGCTATATGAAAATTAATTTAATCGACGAGTAATTTTATTTATCATTTATTATTTGTTTGTATTTAATTGTAATAAGATAAAAAATCATTTATTATTAAACAAAAATTGTATTTTTATTTCCATAAATTCGAACCATTTTAGAACACACTTAAATCTAGTAATAATTTTACCAGTGTACAGTCTTGAATAAAAGTAATAAAATCGTAATAAAAAAGGCGATTCCATATATATCAATGTGTTTTCAGTGCTGACGTAAGAATTTTTTAAACCCGAGTATTAACGTCTAACCTCTAATTGATATGTGACAGTATGCGATTTTAAACGTTTATACTCCAAAATTATATTTTTTTACTTACTCGTTGCTATTTATATCGTTAACTAAAGAACATAATTGTTTCATTTATAGTGTCACGTAAGAGTGATTATTTTGTGCAAGTGAATTAATATCTCGATTCATTCATTGACAACGATTTATAGTTTAGAACTGGTACAGTCATTTTCAATGTGCATACATTTATGTCGTTAAAGGTATAATATACAAGTTACGAGAAACGCGCAAATGTCATTTGCACGACTCAAAATAAAAGTATTGTAGTTATGTGACCAGGCGTTATCAAACAAATTGAAAGAAATAATATTTCATATTGTATATCGACATTATCCAAATTTCAAGGTAGATTTATAATGGAAGGTCATCAGGTATATTAATAAATCAGTATTATCAAGTTAATTAAGCCATTGTCAAAAGTTCAATCAACTTGTCTTTTTTTTTATGACTCATACTTATCCATTTCTTTTTTTTCCTTTATAATGTACAATCAATTTTATTTAATTTGTATATTTATTTTTATTTTTAGGTAAGAGCTTTATATGATTTTACTGGTCAATCAGGAACAGCTGAATTGTCTATCATAGCGGGAGAGACTTTGACTGTCTTGAGAGACAATGTCGGTGACGGATGGTGTGAAGGATTCAATCAGAGTGGAAAGTCTGGCCTTTTTCCAGCAGCATATGTGCAAGTTATAGAATCATCTGCTCCAGTCTCGAGTATGATCAAATAGAGACGTAATTTATACTTAACTATTGTGAAACAATAGCTTTTAGATTTGTCATGATTTTATCTGTAGTATCTAATATTATTATTTACTAGGTAGCATGACAGTATCACAACAAAGTTCAGGAGATTTTTGGGATGATGATTGGGACGACGACTCAGAAATTGGTCAAACACTAGCATATGTTCCTGTTACAAATCCACAACAACAAGCTATACATATACCATTACAATCTAATAGCACTGATAGTGGAAATTCTATTCCAATTCATACTATACATTCTGTGATACCTGAAAGACCTATATCTAATGTACCAAAGAAAAATAATAAGTTTTCTACTATTATTAAATCCGGAGAAGACAGTTTTTTATTAGGAACAAAGGTAGTTAATGTACCAGAAAGCGAAAAGCTATTTATTAAAGAAAATGAAGATGGACGTTGTGTATGGGTACCAACGGGGGAATCATATAATTGTGTTATTACATCTCCTAAGAAAGAATCCAAATTAAAAGGTCTTAAAAGCTTTATCGTATATCAATTAACACCTACGGTATGTTCAAATTGCATGAACTTTTTTCATATTTTTCAAAATTATATTAAACATATTTTTAAAAATTATATTATTTCACTTTTTTCAAAATTCATTCAATTTTATATTTAGATTTAACACAAATCTTTTTATTACAGTTTAATAATATTCAAGTTTCAAGAAGATATAAGCATTTTGATTGGTTGCATGAACGTTTAGAACAAAAATATTGTTTCATACCAATTCCACCATTACCTGATAAACAAATAGCAGGACGTTACGAAGAACAGTTTATAGAACATCGTCGCACACAATTACAAGAATTTGTTGATTATGTTTGTCGTCATCCTGTATTGTCACGTAGTCGAGTATGGGATCACTTTATGGTTTGTACAGATGAGAAAAGGTGGAAGACAGGAAAACGGCAAGCTGAAAAGGATGAATTATTAGGAGAGAATTATTTTAATGCCATTCAATGCATTGATACACCTTTAGATGCAATCAAAGTAGAAATTCAAATAGATGCATTTAGTAGATATATAATTGGTTTAGATCCTGTCGTGAAAAATTTCATGGCCATGGCTGTAGATCAAGCTAAAAAACATCAAGTACTTTATAAAAGAGAGTTTCAGAAAATTAGTCAATCCTTTTGTTCATTAGGACACGCTTTGGAAGGAGACGACAGCGATCATAGAAGATTGACTTATGCGTTAAAGGTAACAGGCGAAGCGTACAATGATATTGGCCATCTTTACAAAGAACAGCCAAAGTTTGATTGGGAACCACTTGCTGATAAATTTCATATTTATAGAGGAATTATCAGTAATTTTCCTGATGTTATTAGTATACATAAGGTATGATTTCTCTTTAATATAATTTACATCTCTAATATTTTTAGATCAATTATTCATTGTAATCTATTTTCCTTGACATTTTACTAGAGCGCAATACAAAAAAGAAAGGATTGTGAGAAATTAGTTGCAGAACATAAAATGGAAACACAGCAATTGCGCGAAATGTCTCATCGAACGGATATAATAGCACGTACATTAATGGCAGAAGAAACACATTTTCAATCAGAACGTGATATACATATAAATCAAGCCATGAAAACGCATTTGCAAGAACAAATATCGTTTTATAAAAAAATTGTAAATAAATTAGAGGAAGCATTGAATGCATATGTAGACTGAGCGCAGGTACTGAAAATATGATTATGCTAATATTATGTACCTTTCCTATGCACAACTTAATAATTTTTATACATGATCACCACGACTGTTGTTTGTAAATTCATTGTATTCTATTATTTATACACTTACGATAATAAGAAATTTAATCACATTTTCTCTATACAATCAGAGATTTTGTTATAAAAATTATGAAGAGGCCAAATATTAATATCGCATGTGCTATATATAATTATATATAGCACATGCAATATATATATATATATATGTGTTTATATTTTTTAAATACAATTAATTTAATAATACACTACTTTTCCAATAATATTTGATTTAGTTTCAATCCAATGTATTTAT
>NW_014569686.1:308551-312464 GCF_001313835.1 Polistes canadensis | reverse complement strand
ATTAATTTTGTTTTGTTTAGCATTAATATTATCAAGATATTTTGAATACAAATAAACATTTTCAATAACTTCCTTAATCAACAATGTGATGTCAATGAAATATTATATTTTATCTTATTTTATAGAATATTTTAAAATTCATTTGTTCTAAGATATTTATTTATCCTTATACTTTAGATCAAAAGGCCTAATTATAAGAGTTAATTAAATTGTCTTACATTAAAGAGAAAAAAACAAAACACATAAATACATGTTTTCTTAATTTGTAACCATCGAAGACGAATTAAGTTGTTTACGAATTTTTCATTTTCTTGAGTAATTAAACAAAATAGTTGAAAATCATTTGTGTATCTTATTTTTATTAAAAAATTATTATATGTCCTCAGACATTTATTTTTCTTTTTATAATTCTACGATATTAGTTTTAATCAAAATAAATTTCATACATCTATTAGTTTATCGTACATAAAAAAAATAAGAAAAAAAAGGCAAGACATATTATCAGAAAACGTGTGTGTGATTCATCGTGCAATCCACTAAAATTTGTGTACTATACATAATCAGCATTTAACTATGTCATAGGAAATTGTAATAAAGCATTTTTAGCTTAAGATAATGTAGCTTTTTCAACACTTTGTAAATAATGTAATTACAAAGCATTAGATTTCATTGACATTAACTTCTAGAGAATGTTTAGCAGTGAGATTCAACATTTTTTATATTTCCTTTGCTTCCTAAGATACGAGACATTAACTCGAAAAAGAGTAGAGAGGGCAATGCGTGTACTGCCCCATAATTTAAAGCGCTTGCTGCGTAAGTATAATGGAGAGCTAGGAGTAAGTGGAATGGGAGGAGAGGTCGGCAAAGCCATCAAGTTTGGTGTGGACAATGATGGCTCAAACGTTTCCTTCAATTGAAGTTGTTTGGAGATTCCATTGATCTGTGCTGATGGTTGCTGGGATTGGTTTGCAATTGATCGGGACACGGCGTGAGGCTGCCGGTGCAGGGGCCTGATCCTGGGCCCTGTTGTTGCTGACCGCTGTTGAGTGCCAATCTCTGCATCTGACGTATGACCGTGGTAGCATGATATGCTTGCTGGAACCATGAGAGAAGTGGGAGACTTTCCTACGGAGCCTGGTAAGCAAATATATGCGCAATCAGGAATTTGCTAATCGTATACCCATACTAACCTTCCACTTCGATTTGGCAAAGTTCTTTTTAAGTTGTTCAGATACAGTACCATGGATATTTTTATTGCTAGCTGCGTTTCCAGAAATCCTAGAAAAAAATTAATTATACGTGTGTTAAATTAGATGAAATATATTTAAATATATTTTAAACTAATATTAAAATGTGTGTGTGTGTGTGTTTTATGTTATGTGATTAGAAAAAATTTGATAATGACAGAATCTTATTTAGTAGGATAGTTAGATCTAAATTATTATTTTTATGTGATATTTTTTGATAATTATCATTTTTCTAATTTGTTCCTTTTTTATTTTTCATTTGTATATCAAAACTAAAAGCTTTTGAGGACATTATTATTAAATGATTATTAATTACAAGTCATCACAGGGAATGGAATTTCTTTACTTACTTAATTGATATTAATTACATATTATTTGATATCAATTGTATTTCTGCAATACTCTCCTTTATAAAGTTGATATATGTGTTTAACATATTCTTAATTAATATCTGCAGTTATATTATAATTTGTATCATAGAAAATATAAAATTGTTTTAAAAGTTTAATAAATATTTCATTTTTTTTTTAATTAGTTTAAAAAAATGTACTTTATTTTAAAGGTTTTATTTTAAAGAGAAAATGATTAATTAATATTCTTACCAAGGGTGTGCTAGGGCCTGTTTGCACGTATAGCGTTGCTCAACATTGACGCACATCAACTTGTGTATGAAATCCTTAGCTGAATCACTGATATCGTCCCAGTATGGTGAATCAAATTCAAATTCACCTATAACAGTCTGATTAGCTCCTTGCTATAGAGTAGACGATTTTGTGACAGTATAAGTAGAGCAAATGTATAATTTGTAAGGGAAAAAGAAAGATAAATTTGAAAAACCAAAAAAAAGCCGAAAAATAAAAATAAAAGATATTGTTTATCTTGAGTTCCTCATAATTAGTGTCCGTACGATTCCTGGTTATTTATAATTTAATGTTTTGTTCATTTATTTCGATTAATGAAAAAATGCTACTATGTGACAAATTAGTCCTTGGAGATATATCATTCTAACATGAAATATTTGTAATATGAACAAGCACAGTACTATAGATCCACATGTGTATTATTCTGTATTATCATACACTTGTGTATTATAGTATTTACTATACGTGATTTAAAGCTGTTAATTCTAACAGAATTGAACGATAAAATGTTTCTTCATTATGGAAACATTTGTAAGTAGATAATGAGCACTCGTTCATCAAAGGGATAATAATAATTAACGATCAAATATAAGGACTCAGACGCACACAGAAATTTCATTACTTACTACGCTATGTATGTACTAATGCTGCATACGAAAACTAAAATAGTACCTTAAAAATGAAAATTTCAAATTAATGTATTACTTCATGTGCTTGTCAGTCCTAAATGTTACAATTAATCTGAATATCTGATGATATTGTCTCTTCTCCGTTGTCTAAAAATAAT
The DNA here is from genome assembly GCF_001313835.1 of Polistes canadensis. Taxonomy (NCBI): domain Eukaryota; kingdom Metazoa; phylum Arthropoda; class Insecta; order Hymenoptera; family Vespidae; genus Polistes; species Polistes canadensis. The sequence goes on along the minus strand of NW_014569686.1, from coordinate 309,789 downwards.
AAGTATATGTATACATTAACTTTTTATTACCTTTCAGAATCTGTGCAAAGAGATTGGCATCGTTTTCATCATAAAATGGAGGGTATCCACATAAGAGAATATAAGAGATGACACCTATACTCCAAACATCAACTGCTTTGCCATATGGCTTCTGAGCGAGTACTTCAGGAGCTAGAAATAATAGTTTTAATAATAAATTTTTGTAGAAATTAAAAAAGAAAATATAAATGAAATTATATTTTATTTACACACCAACATATCCTGGTGTACCACAGGCGGTGGCCATTATTCCTGAATCTTCCATCTTAGACAAACCAAAATCACTAATCATAATTTTACTATCTTCATCTGGACTATAATATAAGAGATTCTCTGGTTTAAGATCTCTGTGAACGACACCTTGTTCATGCATATAATCAACTGCTTCTAAAACTTGTCTTATTAAACCTGAGGCATCTTTCTCTGTATAGGAACCTTTTTCAACTATTCTGTCGAAAAGCTCGCCACCGGTAACCCTGTAATAAAAAATTAATATAATTTTTATATATATGTAGATTATCGATATTAAACGTAAATGTTATTGCAATGTTCAAAACTTACAACTCCATAACTAAGTACACTTTAAGCTTGTCTTCATAAGTTTCCAATAGCTGTACAATATTAGGATGTGTTAGCCTGTAACACACACACACAATCATATTTAATTTCATTTAATCTCTTATAGAAAATGTTTTTCTTATACATTTTAAATATTCTGTTTAAATATAGTTTTTATCTTTTTTTTATTATATAAATATTTTTATAATGATTACAAGATTTCAAGAATACAATATATTTTAATCATCTTAACACACATAACAGTTTTTATTTTAATATAATAAAAGTCTATTAGCAAATTTCAATTCTTTAACAATTTATTATTGAACTGAAGATATATTAATACTTAACTATAATTATTGTATTTTTAATAAAATAGATATAAATATTGTTCATCACATCACATGCTGTATTAAAGCCGTTGATATTACTCTCCCAAAATTTGATATGAGCAGTTTAACAAAATACTACTTGTTAGCAAAGCGAAAAAACCTTGTTTATATATAATATATATGTATGTACAGGATACTAAAAAATAAATAAAGGCCACAAAATACAGCAAACAATTGTAGCATATAAAAAGGAAAAAGCACTAACAACATTAATAACAATTATCAATATATATATATATATATTATATA
>NW_014569686.1:115394-307696 GCF_001313835.1 Polistes canadensis | reverse complement strand
GAGAGAGAGAGAAAAAGAGAGAGAGAGAGAGAGAGAGAGAGAGAAAGACAGAGAGAGAAAGACAGAGAGAGATTCTTTTAATCCAAGCAGAATGCATGTGGTAATACAAGATAATCAAATGCATTGTATAAAAGAATTTGAAAATTTATGATTAACTTTTATCAAAAAGTTAAAAAAAAAAAATATATATTAAATTTGTATCATTTTTGCACGAAAATTAATTTTCAATTATATACGTATGACATAAATTATTTAGTAGAAAAGAAAGTCTTAAATGATCCAGCATATAATGTGATGACACACAAGATACCAACTTGGATTTATACAGGGTAGTTCATGTAATTTAAATTATTTCAACTATTTTTTGAACTATTTGTTCTAATTAAAAAGAAACTAATTGTTATATCAATTGAAATAAATATTATAGAATCTAATATAATCTATATGCAATTATTTTTTCTAATTTTATATTTGTTTACTCCAATTTTTGTTAAAAAAACTAAATTAATATAATACTATAAACTACTCTGTATTATTATAGAAATATACAGTACTTAAAAATGTGAAATAGCAATTAGTTATTTGCATTTTCCAGAAAATGTACTATCATATACAACTAAACATAAATTTACATCGGTAGATTTGGTATATAGAAATAGTAAGATTTGCATTATTATTTGTTCCGTTTAACCTTGTCTCCAAGTCAAAAGTATTTTGTTCTAATAATTCTGAGTCAAACGAAACTACTAATTCATTCTATATTCTGCTGATAGACTTTGGCAACATAATGAAGAAGGTTGCCAGGAAATTCAAGTAATTTCTAAACTCTTTTCGATGAACTAGGAAATTGGTAAGTAGATATTTCAGATGTTTATATTTCAATCGAAAATGATTACTTGAAACAATTTCTATTAAGACTGATAAATAATTGATATAAAATTAAAAATAATTATAACTCAAAATCAAGGTCAAATGGGACAAACATATATATAAATTTGTTTATTATTTTTATGCGTTATGTCATTGTATATTATAGAGCATTCAAATATATTTTCTTTACTTGATACCATTTATTTTTATCTCTAAGTGCTATTGCATTTATATCTTCTATATTTTATCTATCTTTTAAATAAGTATGCTATGACATAATACTTTTACTTTAATATTAAAGACTGTTTAATTAATTATTTTAGATTATTTTTTATTATATTTAATAAAATGTCATGTATTTTATATATATAAAAAAAAGAGAAGAAATCTTTGATAATTATTAAAGTTCATCAAAATGTCACTATGTAATTATGCCAGAACATAGATGAATATTAGTCACTTTTTTATTCTTTTCTTTCTTTTACAAATAAGTTTGTCAGATATAACAATATGTACATAAAGCTATGATAAAAATATAATATTATTAACTACAAAATAATATATATATAAATGTGTTGTCGATTATTACTAAAATCCCAGATGTAATATAATGTACAAGAAAAAAAGGAAAGAAAAAGGAAAGAAAAAGGTATGCAGGCAGGAAAATGAATAATCTATATAAAAAGCATATATTATTATAAACTACATGCAAAAAAGTACTAACGTTGAACCGAGCGATTAGAAAGCTAATAAATTATCAATCAACCACCTGTTAGCGTTTGAAAACTCAACACATCATACAATTTTTATCGTTATTAAGTAAATAGAAATAATTATCTTACCTTCTCAATACTTTGATTTCATTTTCTAAAGAATCTTCTTTTCCCTTCAATGCCTTCTTATCTATTATTTTCACTGCAAACATTTGCCCCGGTTTTTCTTTACTTTCTGCTAACCTTACTTCAGAAAATGCACCCCTGTATGAGAAAAAAAGCTTACGATATGTATATATTAATATTATTACCTGTAAAGAATTTTAGTATACGGTTTGGGGTAGAGATGAAAAGTAAGTTAAATTTGTCTAGTACATGTATACTTGATTCATTTTCAGTTAGACGAATTTTACTATCTTACTCTTGGATATTTCGGAGAACATTTTTATACTTTTTAATATGTTTACAAACATTATCAGTATGATGAAATTTCTTGTATCGGTTCTACTTTTATCCTCATCTGACAAGGCTTTTAGTTTCTAAGATTGCAAATTGAATCAAGTGATTTGTCAAGTACTTGACAAATATTCAAATTTATTTTATTCAAGAACAAAGTCTTATAAGAACAAATTGTATTCTATATTTTTGACTTAATTTTTCACGTAAAATCATCTCCTGCTGACTTGTACTAATAGTTACAAGACACCTTCTATATATATATGTAAATAAATTTCAAATGAATTCAACCTGACAAGATAAATTATAACATAATGATACTTTCTGCAATTTATTTTTGTAATTCATATATAACTTTCATTAAAGAAAACAAATTATTTATAGAAATGTCTTGCAACATTTTCAAACATATGCATATGTGTGTGTGAGTGTATGTAGAAAAAACCTGTTATAAAAATAAATATATAAATTAAAATATAAAACATTAAAAATAAAATAACATTTTTTTTTTTTAATAACAAAATAGTATCAAGTATAATGTAAATAAATTGATGAATTTAGTACAGAACATGAAATATTATATACTATCAAGCAATTTCTACATGTTATCAATAAAAAACAAGTGGAATCACAGTTTGAACCGATAAAAAGAGATAAATAAATAGAAACACATGTCCATGTGGTAGAGATACTTTCAACAAACAATATCTACATAAGAGTTAAGAAGAAGGTTACGTATCATTACGTATGTAAGTATATATATATATATATATATATATGTAAGTGTGTACATACAAAAACAATATGTTAATTAAAACTCACGTTCCAAGTAATTCCTTTAAAATATATTTGTCCTCGACGGATGGTGATTTATCGTCTTTTCCATCCTTCTTCATTTTCTTATTAGAATCTTTCTTACCGAACAGCGGCATTTTTGAATTTGATAAACGATTACGCACACGAGCAAACACTTTTAACAAAGTAGAAAAAAGACTGGCTTAACAGAGAGATAATTCTAAGTTTGGTTAATATGTGTGTATGTGTGTGTGTGTGTAATATGATGGGGTAAGAAGAAAGGGAAGGGAAGAAGAAGAGGAGGAGGAGGAGGAGGAGGAGAAGGAAAAAAAACTATCACTCGTCGCACAGCCGCATACACTTGTACTATTTGCTAACACTTTCTTTCTTTCTTTCTTTCTTTCTCTTACTTTCGGCACACCTTACTAAACAAAATATTTCTTTTCAAACACAAAAATGATTTAAATTTACTTGAGATCTTTGTGTAGAGGGTAGAGAAAAATATTCTTTTGGAAAAGAATAAACGAAGAAACAAAGTTTGTCATCAAACTCTTCGCAAGATCCAGATCATCGCTTCCCTTCCGTTTAACCGATCATGAACTCTTGACCTTTAATACACTCTAATGATATCTATCTCAGTATATTAAACTATCCTGGTACCTCACTTGTATTCCATACGAATAAAACTTTCTTAGATAAATATTCCAAGGCATTCGGTTGCATTTACCACAACTATATTATTCTACTATCGGTTCGGCTCTCTTTCTATCCAGGATAATATTGCGCGTATCGGGCTCAGGGTCGCGGCCCCGCGCCCTCACGATCTGCACTGTAGATAAGCTCCTCCTTCTTTTCCTTCTCCCCTTTCACCACCACCTCCTTCTCCTACTTCTTCTACTCTTCTTTCCCCTTCGCCTTTTCTTCTTCTTCTTCTTCCTTCTCTTTTTCCCTTCTCCTACTTCTCTTCTTTTACCCCTTTCACCGCTACAGCTCTTTTTACCAATACTCTCTTAGACACCTCGTATCACTTTATACAAGCATATATCAACCTTTCCTCATATTATTAATGTTTTTTGAATAATTTTGTTACTCTATAATGTCGTCATTCGGTCACAATTTTATCTTCTTCTTTTATCTTTTTTTTATTAATAATATTTTCTCTCATCAAATATATTTTTACAAGAATTTCTTTTATTTGAGCTTTTCTACACAATTTTTATACACAGCTTGATACCATCTTAAGTATCTCGTTGCTCAAGCAATCCATAAACTAACATAGTTTTATAGTTGATCGACTTATTTAAGTCTTGTGGCACACAACTGCAGTCACGTGACAAGTGCTTTTAATGTACCGCGAAATTTAAATTCGCATGAAGTTTTCTAAATGGCGAGTACCAAGTAACAAATCAATAAATATAAAACGAAAAGTGAATTCAATATTTCTGATATTAACATACAATATTAACATTCTGATATTGACATACTGATATTAACATATAATAATTTAAATGCTGAATATATAAAATTAATAATATTAAATAAAGAAAAAATATAAATGTTAATTTTTGTATATGCTGTGCGTGCTCAATAACTTTGTTTTTAAAATTATGGTAAAACTTTCGGTTTCCGAATACTTTAAATCCGAAAGTATTTAGTTCTTTATTAGTTAGTAGAACTATTTAAATATTATAAGATTATTTTATTGTAAAAAAATTCTATTATTCGAACATATCTGTTTTTCTATTGGTTTGGAACAATAGATTATTGTACAAACGTTCTCTCATAGCACGATTACGATAGGTTACCTAATTGGCACGTAAATTAAAGTGGCATGGTGAATGCAATTTGATTGGCTAAAAACTAACCCGCGATATATACGCTAAATTAAAAATTATGTAATACGTTGGCAATAATATACTATACTTGTTTATAGAGATTTATAATTGATTTAAATGTTATATAGTGATAATTAAATGAATAATATTATAAGGAATTAATAGCAAATGATTATTCAAAAAAGTGATGAGGGTTACAATCAGAAGTACTGCGGAAAACTAAATCATTGTCCACATATTGACATTAAATTATACTTGCGATATCAAGTAATATTACAAAATCAAGTTTATAATTTTATTTAACTTCAAAGTTGTTTTATTAAAACAATGTAAACCTAACTTTTAATTATTATTTTCTTAGAATCTGTTCGCTGACCAATCACATCGCTAGAATCTCTATTATAAATCTAAAGCAGACCTAATGTTAATTTTTACACTTGCAAACAGTTCTTATTTCTATATCTGAAGGACCTTAAAAGCACTTTGAAAATAGAATTGCAATATACAGTAGGTATTAAGTAATAGATCTATTAAATTATAATTATTTTTCTTCATATTAGGATATGAAAATTTGAATAAAATTTCTTTTTATTATCTGATAGATAAAATAATTCGAAATGGCTGCTCGTTCAGCTCTTAGATATTTGCAATCAAAAACAGTGATACAGCAAATACACCGTTGTGCCTCTCAATCAGCGTTTGAAATTCAACATAAAACGCCTACAATAAAAAAAACCATGCCAATACCAAAGGCTCATTATGGTGGACGACATACAGTAACGGTCTTACCTGGAGCTGGTATTGGACCTGAGTTAATGGGATATGTTAAAGAGGTACGTTAGCAATTAATTCAGATAGTTATAAATTAAGCTATTAAGAATAATAATGAAAATAAATTGAAGAACTATATGTGTAAAACTTATTTTTGTTATGTTTTAGTTAAATGAATTATATTTTAGGTTTTCCGGTATGCGGGTGTACCCGTAGACTTTGAAGATATAGATATTGATCCCAATGCCGATAATAACGATGATTTAGATTATGCAATCACGTCAATTCGTAGAAATGGAGTAGCATTGAAAGGGAATATAGAAACACGTAGTACAGAAGCTGGAGTACTTTCTCGTAATGTTGCCCTACGTAATGAATTAGATCTCTATGTGAATGTTTTACATTGTGTTTCTTATAAGGGTGTTAATTCTCGCCAAAAAAACATTGATATCGTTATCGTTAGACAAAATACAGAAGGAGAATACGCTATGTTAGAGCATGAAAGCGTAAGTGGAGTTGTTGAAAGCATGAAAGTTATAACTAGGTCTAATTCTGAACGAGTTGCACGTTATGCGTTTGAATATGCTAAGCGAAATGGAAGAAAGAAGGTTACTACAGTTCATAAAGCTAATATAATGAAGCTTTCAGATGGATTGTTTTTAGAAATATCGCGAGATGTTGCTAAAGATTATCCAGATATTGCTCATAATGACATGATCATCGATAACACTTGTATGCAATTGGTTTCTAACCCGCATCAGTTTGATGTCGTACTTACTACAAATTTATATGGAGCTATTGTCTCCAATGTAGTTTGTGGTCTGTTAGGTGGAGCAGGATTATTAGCCGGTAAAAATTACGGCGACCATTATACAATTTTTGAACCAGGTACTCGTAACACCGGCACAAGCATTGCTGGAAAAAACATTGCTAATCCTATTGCTATGTTAAATGCAGCAGTCGATATGTTGCGTCATTTGGGGCACAAAAATCATGCTATCTTGATTCAAAATGCAATAAATAAAACTATCAATCAGGGAATACATACGCGTGATCTTGGCGGTCAAGCTACAAGTAGGGAAGTTGTTGATGTTATAATAAAACATATTAAAATAGCATCAGAATAAGCACATTTAGCAGTAAATGAATATTACGTGACGTATTACCTGTAGATTCTTTGTATAAAAAATAAAATAACAAACGATAATCTTATAAATCATAAAGATACATTTTTAATTCTGACATGTTGCTATATTATTTTGTATAAGTCTTAGTAGGATGGAAAGGAATTACTCCAAATACTAAGTAGGGGTAATTTCGTTTGCAAAATGTAAAATGAAATTAATATCATGAATAATTCATATATTTCATTATTGTCTTTTAAATAATAAAACGTGCCATTAAGTATTCTGATTTTAATCTACAATTGAAGTAATGTAAAATATATTTTGTAAATAATCTTGTTAAGTCAATGAAACATGTAAGTGATTAATGAAGTATTAATATTATACATACATATAAATGTGTAGCGTGTAATTTCTATAATCCTGTAATTTATATTCTATATAAACTATACAAATAAGACAAAAGAATTAAAAAAATATTTTGTATAACACGATTTCTCTTCACAATTTTTTATATCATAAATACATATAAAAATTTTAACTCATTTTATCGTTGTAAAAGTTGCAAAGCTATTTCCTCGACTGTTTTTAAGCTGGAATTATTAATTTCATTGGTTAATTTTGGTTTCTTTTTGGCAATTCCACCATTTTGTTCTATTAGTTTTCTCTTTGGAGGACTGCAATAATATAAAATTTCATTTATATAACTCTGCGTACTTATAGAAAATATATATATATATATATATATTACGATTAAATATTAATTGTCAACTTACACATGAATTATGCTATTTTCTTCACTTTCTGAATTATCTAGAGAATTTTCATTGGAGCCTGCGTTTTGTTCTCCATACATTTTATCTGGATCTGGCAACCACGAAAGATTCTGTTCACTAACTTCACTTTCACTCGCTTCGTCGTTATTTTCTTCCTGCAATTCCTCGTTGTCGCTTGTATCTTTATTCTTTCCCTTTTTAAGAGCTTTTAATTTAAGTTTTTCTTGGCGATGTTTTTCCTTGATTTTGTCTCTAAATCTTCGTTTATCGAATTGATCTTCTTCGCGTAAAACTTGTTTCGCTATTTCAATGTCAATACCCGAATCTATTTCATTCTCATATTTCTTAGCCAATTCAGATACTTTGCTTTTCGTTGGATCTATTACTTCCTAAAAATTTTGAAATTAAATTAAAAAAAACAAAATAAAAATTTGTAATAAGTATATTCACAAGTAATATTATACAAGTATGATGGAAATACTACCTCTCCATCGTCATCAAAAGTTTTTTTACTATTAGGAATAATTTTCTTTTTAAGTATTTTTTTTGCTATTGCAGCTTTCGTAATAGCTTTTTTCTTATTATTCTTATCTTTTGTATTTTCAACAACGTCAGACATATCATCAATATCTATATTTCTCCTCTTTACTGTCAATAAATCATCGTCGCTATCATCTATACAATAAAAGAAATAGAAAAAATTATTTATATTTTCATTAAAAATTGATATTTATGCTTACCATTCATAAAATAACTATTATCATATTTCTCTATAGGTTTCATTACATCGTCGTCTTCCTCGCTATCAGATTCGTTAGAATTAATATTTATACTTGTTTCTTTATTATCATGTATTTTTAAATTTACATTTTCTTCATTTTCCTTATTTATATTATTTTTTATATTAGAAGTATTTTTTTGCGCCTTTTGTAAAAATCGGATTCTTGGTGGTATAGCTAAACCTAACGATTTGGCATACTCATCGGTATTTAAAGCTTTTACATTAAATATTTTTTTGTCTTTCATTAAGAAAACTGATTTAACATATGCCACGAAAGCTCTTTTTGCGCTTTCTTTTAAATGTACATCTCGGGCCAATAGTGCTTCGAGTTTGCGATGTGGCAAATATAATTTATTTGGATTAATTCTAAACATGAAATAAATGATTAATAATCGTTATGTATACTTATCATAACATGAAGCTTTATATATTATTTCCATAATCATACTTTATCATATTTATTGGTATTTTACGATCCTGAAGTCGTTCAACCATTTCCAATTCAGATGGTAACAAAACTAATAATGATTCTCCACCTGCTTGAAATCTAGCTGTTCTACCTGCCCTATGAATATATGCATTCACGTCTTCAGGACAGTCCATTTGGACAACCCAATTTACAGCAGGAAAATCTAAAATAGTATTAGTCAATCGCTAGTTTTTTACAAAAGAAATGAATATTGAAATAATAATTTACCTAATCCACGTGCAGCAATATCCGTAGCAAATAATACGGCATGATGCTTTTTACAAAATGATTCATAAATTTCCATTCTTCGAAGTTGATGAAGAGTACCATATAGAGATAATAAAATAATTCCTGGTCGTAATCGACAAAATGATTCGTATACGTATTTGACCTTTATCATAAATGTGTTCCAATTATTATAATTAATAAAATGATTAATGTAGAACATAATAAGTAAATAATGTTTTACAATACCTGTTTGCAACTAGAAAAGAAGACGATTATTTTTTGTTTCAAGTGACTCTTTAAGAAAGACCATAACATTGCTATTTTTTCTTCTAAATTGCAAACAATATAAGATTGTTGAAGTCCTTCAGGAGTGGTATGTTCAGCATGTTCATGCACAGAAACGTACATAGGATCTTTTAAACTTAACCTAGCTAAATCTTTGACTGATCTAATAAAAAACATTAAAGGAAGATTAGAATGGCCACAATAAATAAGAAAAGAAAAAGAAAAATAAGTACTTGGTTTGTGTCGCTGAGAATAAAAGCGTTTTTCGCTCTTGTGGTAGATTTTCAATGATAGAATTCATAGTCTTTTCAAAACCCATATCTAAACAACGATCTGCCTCATCGAGAATTAAAATCTGTAAATAAAAAATATAATTTTATCTACTCTCTCACATATATCTATATAAATAAATATAATTTTTAAATTGTAGTAAAATATATACCTGCATGTTGACACAATTAAAGAGAGGATTTTCATCCATGTGTTGAAGTAAACGACCTGGTGTACATATAACTATATTACATTGGTCCATACGTGTCTTTTCAAATTTCAAATCTTTTCCACCGATAATCAGACCTGCTGATATATCATGGTATCGACCAACCTTACGTAATGTTTCATATATTTGATAGGCAAGTTCCCTCGTAGGTGTGATAATAAGCGCTCCAACACCATCGTATCTTGTCCATTGCTTACAATATAAAATTTCTAATATCTATAAAAATAATAATGTATTAATATAACATTATATAAGATATAATAAAGTAATATGACATATTTATATATATAGAATTTGAAAACTAAATTCTTACAGGTACAAGAAATGCTAATGTTTTTCCACTACCAGTTTTTGCTGCACCTAATATATCATTACCCTTCAGAGCCAACCCAATACTTTGTCTTTGAATATCCGTTAATTCAACATAATCATTTTCTTTTAATCCCTTCAGTGTCTTATTCGATAATGGCAAATGAATAAACTTTGTTATTTTAGTTTCATCAATCTAAAAATGAAAGATAATATTTGAAATTAAATGAGATAGGTTATACATTGCGATTAAAATTTATTCTATTACTTACATCATTATATTTAGATTGTAGATCCTCGATAATTTTTTTCTCAGGAATTTGTTTTTTTTTCTTATATATTTTTACTTTCTCCTTTGCTTTACCCATTATAAACTAATAAATCTTTTACATATAATAAACAACCATGCGTTTCCATATACTTTAAAGTTAGGTTATGTTATAAAATACAAACGAATCGAATCGATAGCTCTGTTGAATCAATATACAAAGAGAACGATCGAGATAGACGTTTGCGTCGAATTTGTGTTGTTGAAAATGACTGAATATCGAGTACGATAATTATCCACGAGGGACGGTAATGTTCTTAAGTTTAAATTTAAGTACGTGTGATTTTATAAATAAACAAATGAAATTAATAGTTCTTTTTGATGTTTTTGTTTTAATTACTGTTTTTAAAAATCAGATCAAGCGACTAGACGCGCTCTTTAGTGGCAATAGAAATCATCCTTTCATTGGGAATATTGTACCCACATTTATACACAGCGATCGTCTTCCTTGTATTATAGGCTCTTTGGGTTAACCAATCAGATTACATCAGTTTTTGGAAGAGAAAATTTGTATTCATTGAAAATAAATTCTAAAACAACACTTTTTTCAACATAAAGTATCTTATATAGTTAAAAATGTACATATTAAAATAGATGTAAAGGTTTTTTAAATTATATGTAAAAAGGGATTTTTGTTATATAATATTTAAATATTCGATAATCTAGGTTATGTTATCGTGTTAAGAATCTGCGTTATTTGTTATACTTTCGCCGTTTATCTTTGCAACATTATACAATACAATATAATTGTGCCTATTAGTATTAATAATCAACACTTATATATAATTACATTTTATTTACAACTAATATTATTTAAAAATGTTGAAAACTAACATAGAAACTACTTCGTCTTCCGGAGAAGGAGCAATGCAACAAACAAGCAGTGGAGAAGTGCAGTTACGATCTGTAAATATTGATATATACATATTTTTATTTAAAGGAATGCACAAGGGAGAGAATAATAATTTATATTATTTATTTATATTATTATACTATAATTATTAAAAAACAAACAAAAATGAGAAAAATACACGAAAGATAAATATATTATTCCCTTTCTGTTATTTTTTACATTATGTAAATGTATAGAGAAGTGGTCGAGCTTCGAGGCAAAAAGCAGTGGACAACGTAACTAAAAAATTTCTACGAAATTTCGATCCTGAACGTAGCGAAAGAGAGAAACGTAAATTACATCGTCGTTTATATCAAGGAAATAAACGGCATACTTTGTACAACGAAGAAGGTATTTGGATTATAACTGGAGACAATTTATGCGATTGCTTAAGTTTAGAATGCGCAGGATGTCATTTTCCATGTCCTAAATGTAGATCTCGAAAATGTGGACACGAATGCAGGTGATTATTTTTCCCCTTTTTCTTTTTCTATCTACATTAAAATATTGTTACAAATAATGTCCTATGTTTAAATAAATAAATGTCAATTACTTGTGCCAAAATAAAGAAAAGTGCATTCCTTTTTTTTAGGATCAATCGTAAGTGGACTTACGATACTGTCGAAAATGAGGGTAGTGACATCATAACGAAAAATCCAATACTCAAAGAAACCTAAATACGAATGAGGTTTGGTTTTTAATCTATTTTCTTTCCTTTTCTTTTCTTTTAATCAATAAACATTTGCCAATATTTATCTGCAATATCGAATAATATAAGTAAGCAAAATTTGTATATACATTTGTAAAAAAAAGAAATAAGAAAACTATATATAAAAAGGTTTTTGTTATTATTATTATTATTATCATCATCAAACATTATGAATTTTGTTGCACCTACGGGAAAAGAGTTATTATACGCAATTAAGCGACAACGTCCTACGAAAATATTATTGATTCTTCGCGATTCTTCTTTGACTCTAAGTGTGCACGTAATGCGCACATACTTAGCTAACGCACGTGTCTGTTACTACTAACAATAAGTACACAGATATTAAAACATGTTCTGAATCCAATACTAAAAAGAAAAAGAAAAAAAAGAAGGGTGAGAATTTTAATTTCCTTTTTCATTTATTGAATTTATATTGAATCTTAATTTCCTATAAAAATACGATAAAGATCAATTCCAAATCTAACAGAAAATAACCTCTAATTGAGAATCACGCGCGTTCCTAGTTGTAAGGAGCCGCGCCGACTGAGGTGCGTGCGCATCTACCTTATTCGCGAATAGCGAGCAGGTGAGAGAGAGAGAGAGAGAGAGAGAGAGANGAGAGAGAGAGAGAGAGAGAGAGAGAGAGAGAGTGAGAATGACCGTGCGTGGAGTAAACTGATGGGGTTGGAGTGGGGATGTTTAACTCGATGGGAAGGAGGATGATCGTGGGAGGGGGCGGAAGGAAGAAAGAGAGTACCGAATATCCTAATGTCGTTGACGCGGAAAAATCGGATGCAAGTGCTTTAATCGATCGGTGTTAAAAGAACGTGGCGTTGCGACCGATAGATTTTCGTTCTATAGTGAGAGAATAATCAAGTAAGAAAATAATATTTTGGATAAATGTGTATCCTTTTCCTCTACCTTTTTCTCCACCTCTAACTTCAATTTTTCCTCCCCCTACTTTTACTTTACCAACAATTAGATACAATAATTCTATTATCGTTTTTAAAGCGTTAAAAGTATAGGAGAGGATAGAAGGTGGTTGTGCACGACTACTACGGCTACGATTACGACTCAACTACAAGACAACACAACTCCAACTACAACTACAACTACACTACACACGACTCGGCTACAACGACGACAACGACGACGACGACTACGAGTAAGACGGTCGATGAGCTTGCGACTAAAACAGCAGTGGCATTTCTCCCAGGATTCCACCTATCGCATCAGTGTAATGTTTTACCTATTCCCTTAAACGTAAACGTGCGTTACAATTGTCGTCATTTTTGAAGAAAAAGAAATAAAGAAAGAAAAGAAAAGGAAAGGAAGAAGAAGAAGAAAAATACAAAAGTGAAAAAGAAGAAGAAGAAGAAAAATACAAAAGTGAAAAAGAAGAAGAAGGGTGATTGACGTTAAAAGAACAACGAACCATCTTGACAACTGCACCAAGCTTGTCAACGAGCAACGATATTCCTATAAGGGCGTCGTCCAACCTAAATAGGTTCATTAAATTCTTCTTTATCCTTATTATTTTTTCCCCCAAATAATATACATAGATATCAATTCGTGCCGGCGCATTTTTCTTAATTTATTTTCATCCATTTCGAGAAGAGATTCTTTAAAGTATGTACATTTATTTCAGCTAAAGTGTTAGAAAAGAACGATCACATATTCCGAAGATGTCTAACATTACAATATAACACAAATAATATGTTTATTTATGATTATATAATCAATCAATCAATTTGTTTATATGTTTATTTAATCTACGAGAAAGAAAGAAAGCAAGAAAGAAAAATTCAATTATTTTGATATATAATATTTGACTTTATAAGATTCGTAGAGTTCATGCGGCATGCCGATTATAAAATTCGTATTTTCTATATACATATATATTTTTAAACACACACACACACACGTGTGGGAGAAGGGCTGTAGGTAAAGATTAGTGACGGCGGGAAGGGGCGACATAACCTTTTCGCGAAGTTTCGAATTGTCGTGGGTGGTGCGGTGCGATGCGGTGCGGTGAAACGGATATAGGGGTGGTGACGACGACGACGACGACGACGACGACGACGATGATGATGGTGGTGGTGGTGGTGGTGGTGGTGGTAGTGGTAGTGGTAGCAGTAGCAGTAGGGGATGCTTCCCTCTCTCTCTCTTTTTCTCTTTTTATCTCAGCCTCAAATGCAACTCCTTTATCCATTTGACGTTAGATCGTATGTGTGTGTGGTAGGTCGGCCGGCAAGAGGATTTCATATCGCTCCTAAACGTGGAAAGGGGACCCCGAAAGACGGGGGTTTATATCATCGGGACGGCAGATGTCAGGATGCCGGAACAGAGCAATGACTATCGTGTCGTCGTGTTTGGAGCGGGTGGCGTTGGCAAGAGTTCTCTCGTCCTGCGCTTCGTGAAAGGAACCTTTCGTGAGTCCTATATACCAACCATCGAAGATACTTACAGACAGGTAAGTGTTTTAAATATTATCTATATCATTTTATTGTTCTTTATTTTGACTAATCTTTCCTTCCTTCCATCCATCCTTCCATCTTTCCTTCCATCTTTCCTTCAATCTTTATTTCCTTCGTTTAATCACACTACAACGCAATGCAACATAACGCAACGCAACACGCAATAACGGACAAGTTTCTTTGGCGCACAATTCATCGCGCATCGCGTGCCTTCTTATTCCAATTCTCACTTTCTATTTATTTATTTTATTTAATTCTCTTGTCGTTTTTTCAGATAGTATATTTGATCACGAAATAATGTTCATTTAATCGTTTGTTTATTTTTGATTTCTTTATATATCGTAAAATTTTTTATTTATATTTGTTTAATAATACACGATAAAAGTTAGTGAAGAGTAGTAGTATAGTAGTAGCATGTAGTAGGACCGACAGTAGTAGGTATTGTTATTAGTCAGCCGGCTAGATACTTTCCTAATTGATTTCTTTTTAATTTGATCTCTTTTTTCTCTTTCTTTTTCTCTTTTTTGTTTCTATTATCTGCGTTTATCAGGAATGGCCTACAATGACTAAAAAGAAAGATAATAAAAAAAAAGAATGCTTCGTCCTTACGTATCGCTAGGACACTGGTGGGATTCGTGCTATGTGCGCGACGAGAAGCGTGTAAAAATATTTCTTCCGAAAGAAAAAAAAAAGAGAGAAAAATAAAAGAAAAGACAAATGTGAGAAAAGGAGGAGGCCCTTGCCAGGAGTCTCCTATAAGAAACATCATTTTTAGGTGATAAGCTGCAACAAAAACATATGCACGCTTCAAATTACGGACACAACCGGCTCCCATCAGTTTCCTGCGATGCAACGACTTTCCATAAGTAAGGGTCACGCCTTCATCCTGGTATATTCGGTATGCTCACGGCAAAGTTTCGAAGAGCTACGACCGATTTGGGCTGTAATAAGGGAGCTGAAGGGTCAAGAAATCTCACAGATACCGATAATGCTGGTAAGAGTATACGACTTTCTTTTCTCACTGTATTTTCCTTCCTTTTTCTCCCCACACAAACAATTTATCTTCATTTATTTGCAGTATATAAACTTTTATAATAATCACTTGTGCTGTAGACAAATTTTTTAAAGGGTAAACCCGGTAAATATAATTTTCCCAGTAAACAGATATTCTTTAAATTGATTTTGAATAAATTACCATCTGCTGAATTAAAAAAAAAACGTGCACATATACATATAGTCGTTGACGTTTATACGTCAAACAGTAATCAATCTTATTCTAACACAAATGATTATAGAAAATTTATTTTCCGAATGCTTACATACTTATTTACCAATTCCAATAATCATCCCATTATTCCTAATGAATGCTTTCGATTTGCATTTATTACTTCTCTCGAACAGGTTGGTAATAAATGTGATGAGAGTCCTTCGGTACGCGAAATTCCGATGAGCGAGGGTGCAGCGGAAGCGGCCAATTGGGGCTGTGGTTTCTTGGAGACATCCGCTAAAACTAATCACAACGTTAATGCGCTATTTCGGGATCTTCTTACTCTTGAGAAGAATCGTTCGGTTTCCTTACAGCCGGTGGAAAGTCACAATGCGATAAGCCTGAAGGAGAAATGCGCGGTCATGTAATAATTTCGCTATATATATTCGTTATTATTATTATTATCGATTATCTTGATACATTTTTACTCAATCCCAACGACTCCATGCCCAACAAACAAACACGAACATCATCATCGTCATCATCATCATTCTCTTTTTTCTCATATTTAAACTGCGATAATTTCATCTTTTAAAACGCGATACAGAGAGAGAATATTTTCGGTGATAACAAGTCGTCGAATTCCATTTTGGTATTAATTATCTTCCAATCGGGCGATCGGATTTTACACGAAACCTTTTCCAATCGACCAATGCAACATCTATCTTTCTTTCACCCTGTCCTCTCTCTCTCTTTCTCTCTCTCTCTCTCTATCTATCTATTTATCTCTCTCTCTCTCTCTCTTTTTCATTGTCTATTCAAAGATTATTATCCCTTTATTTCCATATAATTTAGAATTCTCTAAACCAAAATCTAATACGAGCTTAATAATCGTGAGGGACGCAATTATGAAAATAAAATTAGTAATACCTTCGTCGATAATGAAAATCGACATTTTATGTATTATGATTCTCTCTCTCACAATCAGTATTCCTACATGTGAGTAATGCGAGCATAGAAAAGAACACATTTCTGTCTCTTATTTATTATTATTATTATTAATATTCTTCTTCTTCTTCTTCATCGATTTCTTTCTGCTTCTTTTTTTTTTATAAAAAATGATGAAAAAAAAAGGAATAAAAAAGAAATAAAGAATGAAAGAGGGATGATAAGAGATGATGAGAGACCGAATTGATGATTTGGAAGAAGAAGAAGAAGAAGAAGAAGAAGAAGGAAGAAAGGGATTAGAGTGGAACAAATATATATAATGTTTGTATGGAAAAGAGGGTGATGACAAGTAAATAGATAAGAGTTGTTAACGAGATTCCTTTTTGTTAAATAGTTGTAAGATTTTTGTAACGACGTGGCTACTTAGAATTTATTATTACGTCACGTTGAAAGTATATTAGAAAGAGAAGAGAGATATTTCGCGGAAATATGCACGTGTACATAAACAAATTCATACATACATACATACATGCATGCATGCAACAATACAAACATACATATATACATGGATATATAAAAATAGATACTCAATGTGAGCGTTAGAATGAACGTATGATATTTAATGCGACAACAAAAAATGAGAAAGACACATATACGGAAACCGTGATACGAGTTATCTAATCGCCGTCGAAGCTGTTGTGATCATTAGAATTACGTGCGAAAATATGTTTTTCTATGCTTGCTGTTTTTCGTCCTTTTTCCTTATATATATATACATAAATATACATACGTAAGTAAATACATATTCATTACAAATACATTTGATGCGACGAGATACGCGAACTTACGATGAAACGATCATCATTTTCATTATTATTATTATCATTGTCGTGATCATAATCATGCATCATTATTGTCATCGTTTTTATCTTTATTTCCTGTGGATTATCTTAGATAAAAAACAAAACTGTACAGACCGAGTTCGGAAAAGTAAAAGTTGTCGAAGCAAACAAGGATGGTTTTAACAAAAGGGAGAAAAGAGATGTGTATCTTACTTTCGTCGATCTAATGCACGATCGAACCCACGCTTCGTAGGTTATTATTTTTTATCTGTAAAAATAGATCTCTCGTAGCTGTCACCTTGACATTTTATCGTGAGTTTCACGGGAAAACGTGGGTGACGGATTTTCTTTTGTCAAGAGAGAATCCTAAAAGAATGCACATGCGCGAATGAGAAAGAAAGAGACCAAGAGAGAGAGAGAGAGAGAGAGAAAGAGAGAGAGAGAGAGAGAAAAAGATTATATTACATTTTTGCAAAAAAGAAAAGAAAAGAAAACTTACTATGTTCGTTTTTTTCATTTCCCAATATGTATTTACTTACGTTAAAAAAAAAAAAAGAAAAAATACCTATAGATTTTAGAAATTGAACGAATTTAAATTTCCTCCAATGTATTCGTTATACATTTTACTTCACGATAGTCTCGTATTCCTGTTTCGTTGAGAAAAAAAAAATAAAAAAAAAAATAAAAAATAAAATAAAATAAGTATTATATATATATATATAAAAAGAAAATAAATAAAAATAAACAAATAGAAAGAAAGGAAAGAAAAAGAAAGGATCGGAAAGGAAGAGCGAGTCTCGCAGGAACTGATGTTAGATACTTTTCGATATAGATCGTAAGTTAAAACAAGAGATTTTTCATTTCACAACCAGGACGAGTGGACGATATTACGAGAGAGAAAGAAAGAGAGAGAGATAAATAGATAGATAGAAGATAGAGTTAGAGAGATAGGCAAAGAAGAAGATAGAAAAAAATAAAATAAAACAAGCAGTCGAAAGTTGGCCCTACGGTGTATACCGTTATCGACAATATCCATGGGCTATGGCCGATTATTGTTATTTATTATTATCGTAGGCCGTTCATTTTACACTCGCCCACACTCGTATTAACACAATAATAATAATTAATAATTAATATAATTAATAATTAATATAAAATATAAAAGATAATAGTAATAATAATAATAATAATAATAATTAATAACGATGATATTGTAAATTATTGATAGGTAACGATCGATTTTATTTAAATCGTTAAAGATTAGGCAAAAAGTTGAAATAATATCGAGCGTTTAACGAATTCTATTTAATTGTAATCCACAAAAATTGTTTTCTTTCCCCACTCGTCCTTGGTGTATTGACCGTGTAGAATAATAATTTATAAGATAGCTGCTAGCTAACGTTTTGTGTCCATGTTTTGCGCGTGAGTTGACACATAAACGTATATTACAAGATAAAGTATTACATATACAATTATCGACATTAATTCAAGTCGAATTGATCGATCATTTGAGAAAACCATTGCACTATTCATTTGTTTTGTTCATCATATACATAAATATATATGTTGGACGATGATGAAGGATTTTCAAGAGAATGTTTTAAAATGTAAACGTATGGTGCGAGCTGACAAAAGAATACATATCTTATATTACTGTGTAATATGTGGGGCTAGGCATATTATTGGTCGATAAATACGAAAGGCTTTTAAAAATGTAAAAAAAGTGCAGTATGATGCAAATTTTTTCTTAGAAAAGTATCAACTAAAATGGGATTATTTGAATTTTCATACACAACTTTCTAGATATATTTTCCCGTATAAATCGTTTTTACGATTATTAAGTGAAAAAGAAAACTTAAATAAATATCATCCTTTTCTTATCTCTCTCTTTCTCTCTTTCTCTCTCTCTCTCTCTCTCTCTCTCTCTCTTCAATTATCCTTATTCATTTTTACTCTAAGCATGTACATGCATTAGTACGCACATATTTGCATGTATATACAAACTCGTATGATATAGAAATATATATACACGTTAGTTCAATCAATTTCTTAGCTGTAAATTGTAAATAAGATTTTTTCTATATTCCAGTAAAAAAGATAAAGGAAAATAAAAAGGAAAAAAAAAATAATTAATAAAAAATAAAAAATAGATGTGTAAGTTAGAAAAGGGATGCTTATATCTCTGTACTCGTCATTTGTTTTTTCGAACCTGTTTTTATGTACAGTCGTAATAGCAATCGAGATACATATTTCGAAAAACCGACCAAATGAAATTAATATTAGTAACAATAATAATAATCATAATAATAATAATAATAATAATAACAATAATAATGATAATGATAATAGTAATAATATTAGTAATAATATTAATAATAATAATAATAGTAATAATAAATTCGCGAATAAGTTAGAAGAATTTATTGTTTCTTTTAATATATAATACCTCATTATATATATATTGGTCGGTTTTTAGAGATTTATATTAGTTATTTTTAGCAACATTTATGTGTATATAGACAAGTGCATGAGAGTAAATAATATTCATAGATAAAATACGTATATAGTAATATAGATAAAAAAAATAGTAACAAAAAGAGGAATCTAGTCTTTTATGAAATCGACCCTCGATCCTCGGATTTGCGAGAGACACAGAGAAAGAGAGAAAAAATAAATGATAAGAGAGAAAAAGTCGAGGTTACGATATTGAAAAAACGTCCCACTGATGTGGAAAAAATAGGAGATAAAGAATGCAAAAGTATGAGAAAGAGAGAAAGAAAGGGTAAACGTATCCTCTGATATTTCGGGGCCAATTGGTATGAAAGCAAAGAGGGAAAGATAAAGAGAGAGAGAAAGAGAGAGAGAGAAAGAGAGAGAGAGAGAGAGAGAGAGAGAGAGAGAGAGAGAGAGAGAGAAAGAGAAATTTTATGCGGTGAAAGGTAATGTAAAGGCAGTCCAGAATTGTTATATTTGTATCATTTTCATCATTCAAAATTAATTAATATCATTAATTTTCAACGAAATTAATTCTATCCACAACGTTATATAACTTTTATTTATTTATTTATTTATTTACTTTTATAATTAAATGTACATTTTTAAAATTATTTTTCATATTTTTATCATTTCATTCGTTACAACATTAATTTTAATTAGTTTATACGTTATTAAAAATTTGCATATAAATTAAAAGTAAATTTTTAATATAAATTAACTAATACGATGACTGTTATTTTTTTTGGATAAGAGAAAAATTAAATGATTGAGAGTTATTTAAATGAATTTTAAATGAACGATTTGGTGTTCCAATTTGTTTATTCGATTAATTCAATTGCGAATAATTTTCGCATTGATAAATTTTTCTTTTTTTTTTTGAACTCTCTTTTTTCGTTATATTTGTAATAATAAATTAATTTTATGACAATTAGAAATAAACGTGCAAATTGAACTGCCTTCGTGAAAGGAAATAAACGAGCAAGCAAGCATCGAAAAGACTCATTTTTACGAAAGAAAGAAAAAAAGCAAGCACAAACAAACACACAGAAATAAGATTATTATCAAAGATCCAATGTACCCTTTTCTCAATCCTGATGAAAAAAAACGATGATTATTATTCTTATTATTCCATTATTATTGTTATTATCATTATTCGGTTGATAGATAGATATAAATAAAAAAGCAAAAATAAATAGCGGAATCTGCTTTCGTCGATTGTATGAACGAATTTCATACTCTTTCGACTTTCTTTATCATTCGCTCGAGCAAAATGTGTACATCGAAAAAAAAAAAGAAAGAAAGAAGATAAAATAAAATAGAAAAGAATTTTCATTATACCGCTTTTACGTAAAAAACGTATACCTGTATTATGCTATTGACAAAAAAAAAATAATAAATAAAATAAACACATAAAGGTAAAATAAAATAAAATAAAATAAAGTATATAAAATGGAAAAAAAAGATAAACAAAGAAAGAGAAAAGATAAGAGCAACAAAAAAAAGCACAGGCACTTACGACCGAGAGATTATATACATATACGCAAAAGAAATGAATAAATAAAACAACAAACAAACAAATAAATAAATAAACGAATGAAACATTTTACAATAATTTTTATCCGATCGATGTCGTTTATATGAACATTTAATATTGTATTGTTATTTTTTATTCGTCTTTTTAACAAACCTAAGATCAAATGATTATCGAGATACATACATGTATAGTACCTGTAACGGATTACAAATACACATAAATAAATAAATGAATGAAATAAAATATTCGGTAACGGGGTCGTTGTTCGAAGTTCTATAATTAATTAAAGGATGAATAAATGAAGTCTGAAAAGTAAATATAATTTATAAACCCAGTACAAATGACACACGTATGGACCATATCATTTGATCATATCTAAGAAAAAAAAGAAATAAAACCAAACATAATCGTCCTACTCGATCGTTTTGTGTGAACGTCGGACATTTTTGACAATACTCGATTGTAATGCATGCTATAATTATTCGAGACAAAAAAATGAGATATGAAATTTGTTGTCTTCGAAGAACGACCTTTTCCGAATAATGCAACAAACAATAGACAAACAAAAACAACTACAATAATAATAAGAAGAAAATTAAACAAAAAAAATGGTCGTCTGTGCCACTTCGTATCAATTTGTTGATAACATTTTCTTAGATCTTTAATAGCTCTTTGTCGTTTAATAACAAAAAAAAAATCGATTTATTATAAATAAAATAAAATAAAATAAAATATATAAAATAAATCCACTCTCAATCCGTATCTTTGTAGGATTCACGTTAGAGAAAAAAAAAATATACAACGAGTTAAAGAAATGTTTCAACGCTTTTTTCTCTCTTTCTATCTTTTTTCTTCTTTTAAATCTAACGAGAAGAATTTTTTGTATGTATCTTATTACAAGTCGAGTAATTTAAATTTTAATAAATAGATATATAGAAATATTTCATATAGTATATAACAGACAACAAAAAAAGATTAGTGTGCTGTGTAAATAAAAACTATTTGTGCAAAAGAATAAATAAAAACAAGAAGAAGAAAAAAAGAATGGTCTTTTGTCGTAGCATGGAACTAAAAAAAAAAAAGATATTAAACATGAATTTTTTCAATTTTTTATCATGTACTTTTATAAAAAACAAAGAACAAAAAATCACCACTATATATATGCTACCGGAAAAGTAAGAAATGCAGACATTGCTCATGGCATTTTTAGACACACACAACGAAGGAAACAAAAGAATTGTTTTCTTAGTTGATATAGTATAGCGCATAGTATAGCAGCGCGCCAGTCTCAAAAATCCGCGCACAAAAACCTGCTGCATGCTCGCTTTTATGCGTGTTGGGAGTGTGTATTGTGTGTCTGTTAGTGTCCGATAAATCTGTAACAATTCTTCTGTTTCCTACGTTGCCTAAAAACACTATGTATTGTGGGCAATGTCTAGGAATTGCTAACATGCCGGAATTCCCACTATATTATATATATTATTATATATATACATGCATTTTGTACATTTGATTCTTCTTACATATACATGCATATCCTACTAAAAAATATCTTGTCGAAGTTGATCGATCCTGAAGCGAATTACATTTGTGATTTATTCAAATAATTATTATAATTATATAAAGATATAAAAATAGATCTATTTACATTGCATAATTCATCATTTTCTTACGATATTATAAATAATCTTCGAATAAACGTAGTTCGTTTTATGATAGGTTGATTTTGATATTAAACTTAATTACATATCCAATAGAAACATACAATAACGTGCTACGACACAAAACCATTGGCTTTTTTTATTAAAACGTTAATTATTCCATAGATAAAATATTTCTTACGTATACGCGCTAATTTATTTTTTAACTAACAATAAATAAAAAATACTTTGAAAACGTTTTTTCAAATATTTCCAAACTCGTATTAACGAATATTTCTATATGACTCATTGTAGATGTATTATAAATGATAATAAATGGTTAAAAGGCGATTATTATTATTATTATTACGAATTTGCTTCCTGAAAGATCTAATACTTCTATTTAACAAACAAATAAAATACTTCAACCTACTAAAAAAAAAAAAAAAAAAGTAAAATAAACAAGAAAATAAAAGAGATTAAATTAAAGGTGACGAATATTTAAGCGAACGTTTTAAGATAGTAGCATAGTGTCGATAATAGTGTGAGTGCATGTGTGGATGTGTGTGTTTCGCGCGTGTATATGTGTGTGTGTGTGTGTGAGAGAGAGAGAGAGATGGAAAGAGACAAAGAAGAACAAAACGTAGAGAAAACAAAATGGCTAAAAGATAGGATAGCCACGGCATTGAATAAAATGGCTTCCGATCTTTTTTGATCGTTCGTAAGTAACCGGATGGATTTAACGAAGGAATTACATATCATGGCTGCGTCTAAATAATAGACCTCGCGCGAGAGAATGCACTTGTAGTGTACGGCACAAGAATGTTTTAATATTATATTAATAATATAATTAATAAATAAAAAATAATCTATAAGTGCGCGACACGAATGCGAATACACGCACCGAATGTGACCGATTTAATAATATTTGCGATGGTAACATTCATTCTATTATTCCATACAAATCTCGTTCAGAAATCCACCTACGAATTCTGTATTCGTGAAAGAAAACGAAAAAAAAGAAAAAAAAAATGCAAAAACAAGATAAAAATACGAATAAAACGATCTTGATTCTTGGCAGTAAACATGTCGTTTTACTTATTTTTAATTATTACATATACATATACCCCTTATCCCTCCGCCGAGCTTTTATTTTATGTTTATTTTGATTTGATTTGAAAAATTATAGTGTTGATTTTTAATTAATAAAATAATAAATTAAATGATTGATTTTTTATAAACTCTCTCTAATGTATAATGAATAATATATTTATATTATTATATAAAAATAGAAATTATTTTTTACTTACTTGGGGGGATGGGTTTAAAAGTTGTTTGAGTTAGGCTGAAAATTTTCCAACCGACTCATATATATTTATTCTTTAAAAAAATAGGAGTATTATTTTTATCAAATTAAACGATTGTTCAATACTAACATCCAATAAAACATATTTCGTGTTAATATTTTCAATGAATTTGATCACTTACTCGTAATTATTATAATAAATATGCATAGATACTACATGGTGTATATCGTAGTAGGTATAGATCGTGTAAGCATTATAGATATTTATCTATATATGATATATATTTTCTAGGTTTAGTACTCTTTATAGGACAGATCCTCGTGCTTTTGGAGCAACAAGTTTCAGTCGATTCATGAATTATACATAATATGCTTTTCTCGGTAGGTAGATAAAACTTGACCTTCGTTATAATTATATTAAAATCTTATATTCCTATGTTTAACTTAAAATCAATTATTATATACCTAAGTGTACACGTTAAGAACAAGTCAAAGATCTTTCTTACAAACACATATACACTACTAGTTAAAATTATTTTACAACCATATAGAGAAATTCTAAAATGTTTCGAATAAATAAAAAATAAGTACACACAAAAATAAATCGGTCTTATTAAAAACGACTCACACAACAAAATAAAATAAAATAAAAAACTTGCTCATAAAATATTTCAATCTTATATTAGCTTCATCGAAACAGGATACTTCTGGCTTTCAATATTACATTGCATACTCTTGGCATCCCTAAATAACAATCTCTGTAATCTTATATAAGTAATTTGTTTTAAACAATAATTCAAATTGAAATATAAACGTGATCAAAAAAAACTTATAACCAATGTATTAAAAATACATTTGACACAAATGAAGTTTTTGTTAATGGATGACACATTCGGATTGAACATAATTAATTTGTTAAAGAAACAATTTATTTTCTAAATTTCCTATAAATACTACAAATAAATTGGATATGGCACTCATTTGGATGAACTTTGTATTATTTGGTAAGGTGGTCAAATAATTTTGACCGGTAGTATATACGCATTACTTTATACATTGAGATTCAGTTCCTGTTATCCGGAGAAGGACGTGAATATAACGATAATAACACATACTTGAAAGTCGAGTAGATATACACGAGTAAGTTCTCGATCGGAGTGGGAGTGGCGGTTAAAGTAAACAAAACGGGACCAATCGTGAGGAAAGGCTGGTCCGGTGGATGTTTGTCTTTTTACCCTCTTCCCTTACACCTCCCCCGACCGCTATATCCCCTTCTTGCTTTAAGGGATGCTGGAATCGCGCCCAAGTCGACACCCTGTACATTTCTCTTAGCCAATCGCCTGTTTCTTGCGGAAGAAACTAAATCTCCAGGAGATTAGCTTTGAGATCTTCTTCCTTATTCTTCTTCAGTGAGTGAGAAAGTTCTTCAAGTCTGTGATTAACGTACAATTGTACGAGATCATTGATCATTTAATACCCGTTATCTTTTTTTTTTTAATTATCTAACACACGCGCATTTTTTTTTTCATCCAAAATCCACGTGGATATTTTTACTCACTTTTACGAAACTTTAAATATATTTAAAACATCTTTTTTCTTTTTTTTTAATTTAAACGAAATGAAACATTTGTGTTGTTAAAAATATTATTAAAATACTGTGCTATAATTATACTTTTATTAAATCATATATATGTGAATAGTTTAAAAGAATATTTTTAAAAGGACTTATTTTACAAGATAAACGATAAATATCGATGCTGCGCAACAAGAGTAAAAACAAATCTACGGAGGAGATCTCTAATGAGGAACAGAGCAAACAAAGGAGACCAAAATGCGCGCGTTGTAGAAATCACGGTTTAATTTCTTGGTTAAGGGGACACAAACGAGAATGTCGTTACAGGGAATGTCTCTGCCCAAAATGTTCCCTTATTGCTGAACGTCAACGGGTTATGGCTGCTCAGGTAATTTTTTGACATTATTATTATTATTATTATTATTAAATAAAATGATTATGTGCTTTTGCACATGAGTATAAATCTATCGTTAAACATTTTTTGTCTGTCGACATTATATATAATGAAAAAAAAAGAAGAAAACAGAGAAAGATGAAAACGAAATCCATTAACCCGCGGTATAGCGTTTCATTTCTGTTTGCATAGGCATTATGACACTCGATCCTGTCTCTACTACTACTTATACACAAAAAACACACATACATATATATATATATCTACAAATATCAAGGCTTTCGATCTTTTCGAGATAAACTCGAATAAATGCGTAAGAAATATTAGCGGCGGTGGTAGTTGTGAATCTGTAACTAAATATATACATACAATAAAAGGGATGCGAAAATGTATAAAAAGAAAATCCCTCGACAATGAAAAAGAAATTTTCCTATTTCTTTCTTTTATCTTTTAAATATTTCTTCAATTTTACTTACTTAATAATTAATTCATTGAAAATAATCATTATCGTATTTGTCGAAAATTGATTGATATCATCGATACGTGTAAATCGGTAAAAGACGAGAAAAGAAATTTCCAGTGGGTGGTCCAGCTTGAAATAACGCGTGGCAAATGGTTCCATACGTGTGTAGACACATTAGTATACTTTATATATATACGATGGATGCTAATAAAAGACATACAGTAGAAGAGTATCGAGTAAACGAATGAATCAGTTCAGAAAGAAAAGAAAATGAATTATCTCGCGAACTCGATTCGATGTATTCGAAAGTTGTTTTAACGAAAAGGGTGCTGATGGGGTGAGGGGGGGGGGCGGGGAGAACAAAAAGAACAAAGGGAAAACAATAAAATAAGAAAAGAAAATTCACAATTAAAATGTATCGAATATAAGGTCGCTTTGAAGAGACAACAAGCTGCCGAGGATGCAATAGCCTTGAGGATGGCCAAAGTAGCTACAGGTGAAAAATTAAGCAGACTTCCAGCAGGGAAAATATTTGGGATGTCTGTAACCGAACCAAGAGGAATATCTAATAAAGAAGAAGAAGAAAACGGTAGGGATATGAGTCCACGACAAGTTGATTCTCCGATGGAAGATTCTACAAAGAAGGTAAGTTTGAATAGAGATCAGGAAGACTAGGTTAACCATATTATTGTATCTGTCGCAGAGATTTCCTAAAATATTAAAGTTGTGTTGAATATTGAAACATAAAGACAGTTAACATGTTATTTAAGAAAATTCAAAGTGTAGGTCGTGAAAAATGTGTTTTCCATATTGGTTTTCGGTTAATTTAAAATTTTTGGAAATCCTGAACCATTTCGTTACCAAATACCAGGAAGAAGATATTTTCTTCTTCAGAATTCGACCGAGGATGGAACAACGAGATCGTTGAAAAGAGTAATAAATGGATCAATGGATAAAGAAGTTTCGGTATCCCGAAGATCAGTCGAAACTTTGGCACGTTTATTTCCTAGGACAAAATTATCAGTCCTACAATTGGTCCTCCAACGATGTGGACAAGATTTATTAAAAGCCATTGAATATTTCGCTAGCGAGAGTCTTGGGATTGATTCCATGTCAAATACTGAGGTTCCAATGTCAGCCTTTCGACCACCTCAAACGCAAGTACCATTGGATCGAGAAAGATTGACGAATGATCTAGATTTATCAAATAATAATTTATTATCACCAATTTCCTCGAATTTAACTAGAAATCTTTATCTTGAAGACGCTTATCGATTACTCAATGTTTTACCTGATCACGTTTCTAAAAATATCACCCCAAATACTGGACCAACAGTTTATCCAACATCGATGATCCATCATTCCGAATCTCCAGATCCTTCAACTTTACCAATTTCTTATGACCGAGAAACCGTAGCTTTAACTGTTCGATACAACGATTACTTTGCTTCAAGTATGCAACAACAATTTAGAGATCGCGTTTATGCTCAAGTTACCGATCGTCTCGCCGATCATCTTGCCGATCAGTTAGCACCAAGATCAGCTACTTTACATTTACCACCTGTTTTTCCTGCTATTCCTTGCGTCCTTCCTAATTGTACTCAGTGTTCCTACAATATACTCTGAGAGAGAGAGAGAGAGAGATACACTTTTCGATTATAATTAATATTATTTATTATCACTTTATCTACCGCTAACCGATTAATCGGTTTTTCGATTTTTAACACCTGTCCTCCTTTCTGGAAGCAAATATTTATTTAACAATATATATGTTATAGGGAAAGTGGGACCTTTAGAGATTACGATCTTTTCTTTAAGGCATCTGATACGTTACCTGTTAAATATTTAATATATATACTGTTATTGCTAAATATTATTTATATTTGAAAAGAAAAAAGAACAAAATTGTTGACTTTTTCAACAAATTTGGAAACTTTTTTCTATAATTATAAACAATTAGAAAAGCTTGATAAATGAACTAAGAAACTCTTTAAATTTCATACAAAGAATTTTTATCTTGTAACGTATTTTTTAATAATGTAATATATAATAATCTTTCTCTTTCTCTCTCTTGTAAACATTTGTTTCTTATCTTATAAAATTATATAAACTAGAAAATAAATCAGCTTATTTTTAGTCGCAAGAAAATATGTTTATTTCATAATCGTTATAATAAAAAATAAAATAATTAAAAAAGAAAGAGAAAAAATGTTATGTTTTTGCACGAGATCTTTAATTAAATGTCACACATATCCTGTATATAACGAGCTATATACAAATCTTTAATGTTCTGGGTTCATCGTGCACGATACACACATACATATATGTATATATTATACGCGTTAGGTGTTTAAAAAAAAATCAACTCATGTGTACATATATAATATATGTATGTATATTGTGTGGGGTTTAACGAATCTTACGAACCGATAAGGTAATTTCTTTTCTACAGGAAAGGCTTGTCTTCAAAGTTCAGCGCAACAGTTATGTCAATTCGAGCGTGTTAATGCATGCATCACTTATTACGATACACCTCAACGATTGACCTTTGATCGTCAAGCGTAAAATAAAATACAGATTAATCAAACTCAATGACCATCGAATTTTTCTTTTTTTTTATTGGTCATTACACTTCATCTTCACATATATACATACATACATACACACGCGCGTATTAAAAAAACAAAAATACGTAGTTGTGTAATGTTTATATAGTTTAAAAGTTGGTGTAAATTTGTTTTATATCCTAAAGGAATACTTGGAAATAAAAAACAAAACCTTTACTATTGTGTTGTTATTATCAGTTTCCGTGAGAAAAAGCAATGGGTTTCTACCAAAGTAATAAGAATTCTGTAACCGAGTTAGAAAGATTCGATTTTCTGTGTAAACAGAATCGGCATCGGTTAAACACAAAAGTCAATGCCCCGAAGGGATTTACTTTGGCTTCACTTTTAGGAAGAGAAAATACGATGATCCCTCTCTATCCCCCTTTGAGAATTCGTGATCCATCGTGCTTCGAATTACTAAATACACCCTGAAACTTGACACTACGGTGATAAGAAACGTAAATCTTTTTGTATGTATGTATATGCACATATATATTTATTTATATATGTGTGAACGTGGATGCAATATTTTTTTTACCACGAATACAAATTAAATAGAGGAATTGATATTATAATTGAAATGAACAAAATATATGTATGCTGTGTGTGTATCATTAGATTTAAAATACATTAAGGATGACATATACACAATTGTATTAATTTTGCTTTTTAATAAATTTCTTTTTTTTTTCATCAATGTAACACCGTTGAATAAAACTTTCGATTCGTGTATGTCAGTATTATACCAAATATTTTACATTAAATCATAGTACACAATTTCTTTCTTTTATATACGTATATAGGCGCATATAACGTGCTTTAATTAAAATATATTACTTAACGATAGGCACATGCGTTTATATTAGTATCACGAGCCTATAATGATTCACCTTTGTATATCTGATGTGTATTAACTATACATATCGTTAATATTTTGTATTAATCTGCTAAATAATTGTTAAACGTGAAACAAAGGCAGTTACGAACAATCTCATCCATTAAGTGAATTATGTTCATTACGCTTATCAATGATAATACTCATCCTTTTGGATATGTATAAAAATCGTATATCCATATAAGGTAAGCGATTTTCTGTTGCTTCTTTTTAAAGAGCAATAATTAAATTTGCAAACTCGAATCCTAGTTTTCTGATTCGATAAGATAATATATATGCTATACTATCTTGCAAATATATTTATATGTACAATGATCTTTCATTTCCTTCTTTCTCTTTTTTCTTTTAATAATCTATATACAAGTTTTGCTTTTATGAAAAGTACCCAAAATGCGAATTTTATTATAGCTGTTTTTATTGTTCGCGACAATTATGTTCCATTAATAATCTCCGTCAATTTAAAATCGTAAGTGGGGCTTATTTTTGATCATGTGTCTGTAGGAAGAAGAAATCATTAAAATTTTGTTTGATGAATTAATATGATTGAATAAAAATATGAGAGAAAGATAATATTTACTTGTCCAAGTGTTCCCAAAAAATCATTAATGCTGCTCTATCTAAGTGCCTTTTTGTCCTACTTAATTCGATTACTGTAACAGCCCAACGTGCTACATTTGCATCCAATCTCATTTCATCGTACTTCAAATGAAATGCGCAAACTGTAAAAGAATGATTGATCTTTAGTATTTTCAAATAGTTTAAATAAAATTTTTATTTTTTCAGATGAAATAATTAATGTCATACATACTTTTAGAAAAGATTTCAACCGGATTACCGTCGAACGGCCAACCTTTAAATTGCCATGCTGGTCCCATAACAAATACTGCTACTACTCTTTCCCAATCAGCGTGAGTTAATTTTTGCGTATTGTCAATGATGCGATACGGTACTGTCAAGCCACCTTCCTTACGACGTTGTAAAAGAACTTCGTTTTCTCGTTTACAACCTTGAGACTTTTTATCATCATGACTAACATATTTCAGATCTTGAAGAATATCTTTTGCATTATACATTGTAATCAAAGAAGTATTTGCACTAGGAATAATAATGATAGGAGTTCTGCTAGGTCTTTTATTTTGTGCTGCCTGTTGAGGTGTAAGCTTGGCAGCAGATGTTGGTAATAGTCCAGAAGTTGGAGTCGTGGATGGATTGGCTTGTGGTTTCCTTACTGCCGGATTAGTACCCTCTGTCACAGACTTAAGTGTCATTCCGTGATAAGTGCCCATGGTATCGATTTTAAATCCTTCAGTTTCTTCTTTTTGCCTGATGAATCTTTCCTGATCATAACGATTATAAACAGCTGGTTGAGGTAACGGTCTCATAGGAGTAGAACGTGGAGTAACCATTGGCGTAGGAATGGCAGGACCCTTTTGTCTTCCCTCTTCTCGAGCTTTAATACTTTGAAGAATGGCAAATATATTCTTAGCAAATATTTTACCACTACTCTGTAAAATTGTGGCACGAGTTCGCCATTGTCTTTCTCTCGAAACTATATCCTTTGTATCGTCTACATCCATATCAAGAATAACACGTAAATCTGAGCCCATACCAATATCATCATTTTCTTTAATAGTAGTACGTTTTTTAGCTAATCGTTTAGCTTTAATAGCAGCAATTTTTTCAACCGACATAGCCTCTGAAAGAGACTTGATATTGTCGACTGTGACTGATGCTTCTTTAGGAGCATCAAGCCTTGCAGCAAGTTGTTCCTTAACTTTCTGTACATGTGTCTCTTCAAAACGTGGTTTCTTAGATGACCCGCTTTCAAGACTATCTTCTGCTGTACGCTTAACTTGAGTTGGAATTTCTAACGGAGCAGATTTGTCTATGGCGGCTGATGTGGCAGTTTCTCCGTTGAGATAGGCCAAAAGATCTTTTCTATCAGGACGACGTACAACAGGAACCTTCTCTGCAGCTGCTTGTCGCACGTATACAGGATGCGTAAGTTGTACATGTTTTAATAAAAATAGGAGGCACTCTAGAGTATAATATTCCTTTGCTGTTCCTTCTTTGCCGGATCTATAAATATATATAAAAGATAACGAAATCTTTACAAATATTAACTTAATATAAAATACAATTATAATGCAATTTAAATTACATAGTTCATAATAAAATATTGGATTATTCTTCTAAGTAATATATTATATAAAAGTAGGCTAATTGCATTACAAGCATATCACATGTAAAAAAGAGATTTCATCAATTGTACGATACTTAGTATACGATCTAAAGATGTATTTTATATATATATATATTATTTATTTCTATATAGCATTACAACAATATTCAATCCCGTTAATAGTGATAATCAGAGACAGACTGTACCGAATAAAAATATTATCTTTGATGATTTTAAAAGAAAAACTTACCCATATGTTAAATAGTTGGTTTTAACGTTCTTTGGCCACGAAAATTCGCCAAAAATAATTTGATTTTCACGTTCAATAATTTCTTTTTTGTTAACATTATATTGACGTAACAAACTCAGTGGATCCGCCATGATTCCAAACTGAATTCAAAGAGACGTCTGGTGACAGTTCAAAGAAATAATAAAACAAGGGTAAGTTCACATGTAATGCAAATAATTGTGTTTTCTTATACTTAGTTATATATATATATATATATATATATACATTGAATACAATGCCTAATGTTTTCAACTTTATGTTGACAGGTAATCCATTTATATAAACGTACACAGTTAAAAAAACGTATTAGAAAAAAAGATTGTTACAAAGTGGAATAAAACTTTTGGTCGTTTCCATTCCCAGAGTGATCAAATAATAATCAATAATTGTAAAAGTAGGTTGTTATTAAAATACAATATATAATCTTGAAATAAATATCTAATGAGAATATACAAAGTGTAAATTAAAATAGTTTGTTTTTTTTGGTTCTTCCCTTTGTATATTCGTCGATCATTTACGCGTGGAATTAAATAGAAAGAGTGTGTTCTTGAATGATCCTAAATTATTAACGGTATATACATACATATACATATATATATATAATTGTAGGAATACAATAATCATATTTCTAAAACATTGTATTTCAATCATACATATGTACGTGAGTAGATGGTTAACAATTAGGAAGTCTAACATTCTGTTTATTAATCTTCAATAGTTTATTCTCTAAATGAATATTCTTCGAAGGACAATGAGTTTTCCGGAAAAACAGGATGGCATAACTAAAGATGAGTGGATCGCTAAACTCGAAGAAGGATCCCACACGCAGAGAGTATCTATGAATAATTTGATTATGAATTATCTTGTAACCGGTACTTCCTTTCTTTAATATTCAAAGATTTATTTATCTATTAATTTACTATTCTATTTATGTTTAATAATTGTTGTATATTTTTTAGAGGGATTTAAAGAAGCGGCTGAAAAATTTCAACAAGAATCCGGAGTTGGTCCAACAATAGAATTAAGTTCATTGGATGATAGAATTCGTATCAGAGATGCAATACAAAATGGTCGTATTCAAGAAGCTACAGATTTGGTCAATCAATTACATCCTGAATTACTCGACAATGATAGATATCTTTATTTTCACCTACAACAATTACATCTCATTGAATTAATTCGTACTGGCAGAATCGAAGAGGCATTACAATTTGCTCAAGATCAGCTCAGTGAAGCTGGAGAATCGGATGATAATATTTTGTGTGAATTGGAACGTACTTTAGCCTTATTGGCTTTCGACGAACCACATAAAAGTCCTTTTAGTGATCTTCTTCATCCCACGCATCGACAAAAGGTAATAACATAGGTGTTTTTCTCGTTTTGCTATGATATAATCTGTTATTATTCTTAATATATATTTATAATTACTTTACTTACAGATCGCCAGTGAATTAAACGCTGCTATATTGAAAATGGAACACAGTGAATCAACTAGTCCTAGATTAAATAATTTGTTAAAAATGATCTTATGGGCACAGGATGAATTGGATAAGAAAAAAGTTAAATATCCTAAAATGACCGACTTAGGTAGTGCGACTATTGACAGTCCAAAATAATACTAATTAATTCAAAAATAGGTACTTCGATAAAATATTTTATTTATTAGTGTCTATAGTGGACGAATATCTTTATATATTAATATTGTTATTACATAAATATTAAATCCTATTATTATAAAATTTTTGTTTCAATTATTAAAAATAATTTTATCTGTTTTAGATAAAAAATAATAAAGTAAAGTAAAACATATTGTCATAATCTATGATAGAATGAAAATCATGTAACATGTTGTATGTAATAACAACTTGGATATCTATTAATATATTTAGATTAAAACGTGTATATTACTTTCTTTGTATACATTAGAGTTACTTCATTATCTATCGTAAATCGTCATTTTTATTACAAATTCAATACAAGTCTAACAACTACACTAAAAAATATAAAATATATTTGAGTACAAAACAAGTGCAAAATTACCGTTTTCATAAATTATATCTTACAAATGAATAAACATTTCTATCATGTGTGATTAAAGGTAATTTAAAATATATATATATACCATGTTGTAGAATAAGATTAGATAGTACCAGATCAAAACAGATTCATTTAGAAGTTAGAAATAATATTACTGATCATTCAACAAT
This sequence comes from Polistes canadensis, assembly GCF_001313835.1. Classification (NCBI taxonomy): domain Eukaryota; kingdom Metazoa; phylum Arthropoda; class Insecta; order Hymenoptera; family Vespidae; genus Polistes; species Polistes canadensis. The sequence goes on along the minus strand of NW_014569686.1, from coordinate 272,797 downwards.
TACTTAATATCCATTTGAAAATTTTTAAAATGATGCAATAAAGATACGAAAAAAATTAATATGTAATTATAGAAAACAAATTACGAAATATTTATTTATCCCTAGCTAATTAAATATCTTCAGTAATGCGTTTATTTTTAATTTGAATTGTACAATTTTATTTAATATAAAAATTAGATTGCAATTAACTACTTAGATTACCATCCAAATACATATTCCATCGCTTTAGTAACTAACCCAGTAGATTTTTGTGGAACATTTTCTGCCAACGTTACTGATTGTGGACTTAAATGTTGACTGTAACCAGCTACAAGTGGTCTTGCATTTTTAATTTTTATTGGTGTATGAGGTGTACTCTGTTCTCTACTCAGATCCATTTTATTAAATGTAGAAAATGATTTCATACTTCCATTTAACATAGAACGATTTTCTTTATCGCAACTCAAAATGACGGCTTCATCCGTACATGGTATTACACCGATCATAATTGAGCCCGAAACTATATTGCTATTACATGCTAATGCCCTTTGCGTTTCTTGTTCAGATGCGCATTTTAAATGTATCCAATTGCTTATAGGCAAAGGTGGTGAATGTTTATCTATTATACGAACTTTGCTAGAAATATGCGAAAGTACTGTATTTATTGCATTCGGTGGAAAACCAAAGACAGTAACCCATTGTAATAGTCCTTGCGATTCGTTATTGTTCAAACTCAACGGACTATCTGGGAATAACATATTGTTGGTCGAATTAATTAACTTTTTCGAATGATTTGAATAAAAACTTTGATTGGTTTGATTCAGTGCTGTTTTAGGAGTCGTTAAAGCTGGTGAAGATTCTACAATATCGAACAATCCACGAGTTGGTGGACCACCAACATGATTTTCTGCACCTATTTGTGATGTATTAGGTGTAGTAGTATTTCCAAAAACAGCTTTCTGACGATTAATACGATAGTCTGGTGTGCCATATTGTGAAATTGGTGATATCATATTAATATTGGTTGCATTCAAATGCCTAAAACTATTATCTTGAGGGCTAGTTCCTCCGATTTTGGTAGGCTAAAAATTTTAGTTATATATTAGACTTGTTAGAAAAAAAAATATTTTTATAATTAAATATAAATAATTATTAATTACAAGATTTGTATCTCCTAAAAGAAAACTTGGAAGATACATGGTATTACCACCAGGACTACTTGGATTTGGTATTGCATTGCTAACAGGTGATCCCAAAGTCATAGGTTCCATCTATGTAATTATTTATTGTTATTCAATTATGCTAAACTAATTCTAATTAAATTTCTATCTCAATAGCTCTCAGTATTCATTAAAACATGAACTTGTAAACAATAATCAGTAGAGTTAAAGGTTATATATTTGAAAAAGTAATGTTAAAAGAATTAACCTTTTTAATACTTACTGTAACAAGTTGTATAAATATTGATCAATAAACTGTATATTTATCAAAAATTAATAACACTACAATTGCGTTAGACGCGATTAACGATTGAATATCCGAGCGTTTTTTGAATATTTCAAATAAATCTATGAGAAAGACTTCGTTTTAACGATGCGCATTAATTGTCACCATTTGCACGATTACTTGTTCCTGATTGGTTAAAATGATTCTAGTCAATCAGCGAGCAGGTACATGTTGTGCAACGCCTGATCATTGGTTGATCACCATTCAGAATGCATGTGAGAAAGATAGAAGATATTTTCTTTCTCATCTACAATTACTATAAGATCTATGATTTATTATTAAATAGAGATAATATTAAAAAAAATGACATTTAAATGTATTATATACTATTATAGAAAGTTAACAATTTTCCAAATATTAAATGAGAAATGTTTAACAATAGTGAGGTTAGAATCATGCAATTAAATTTATAATAGACTTTAATCTACAGTATAGAGAAGAGCTATGTAAAGTTGCATAACGTTTCATAGAGAAAGAGTTAAATGATGTTTACGTATAGTTCAATGTTTATTGTATTCGGATTATTTTTGATAATTTTTTCTGACACGACTACGGCAAAATGTAATAACATCGATACTTGTACTTGCATTGTTCCTGACAATGAAGCAAAAAGATTAATTAACATTATATACAAAGGGTTCGTATAGTTGGCGATTCTAGCCTTACTTTTTTTTTTGATAATTGTATTGTACAAAAACTTTAAAGAATTACTAATATTGAATATTTACAAAAATGTTAAATTATTGTATTTTGGGTTTCTTTTTACAGAAAACCTGAAGAGAAACTGCCTCATACATTATACATCGATTATTGTGAAAATATACCAGAAAAAATTAATGAAAATGAACTCCATTGTATTAAACAAAATGGATCGGTAATATAATTAGTAAAGAAAACAATGATATAATGCGACGCTTTATTTCATGCTTTAAGTCTTTACTTACCTGTATATTTTTAATATTTGTATTAATGCTAATCTTTTGTTTTCATAGTTCTGCTCCAATAATTTTCATACAACAGAACTTATCGAATTGGGTATTGTGAATCAAACTGACGCACAATTGGTATCAGGGTATAATAATATATCAATATTCATAAATTATCCAAATTTTGTTTTACTAACAACGGTCAGTTGTTGCACAAAGTGTACCGCACAATTTATTTCCAACAATATTACCTATCATGTACGTATGATATATAAGTAATTAGTAATTTGTTTGTTATAATATAGTCTCTTAAATTTATGAATAAAAAATGATATTAAATATTATTCTAGATACCACCAATGGGAACAATAAATCCGTGCGGGAAACAACACGCTCCAGCTACCATTTCGATGGGATCTACTTTAGTAATTCTATTCTTTGTGTTCAGTGGATTATATTTTATTGGTGGGGCAATAGCATTAAGGATGCTAAGAGGAGCGACTGGTTGGGAAATGTTACCTAATCACGAGTTCTGGTGTGATCTTCCATCACTTATTAGAGTAAGTATTATATACCATTAAAAATTCTAAATAAATGATTGTGCGATTAAATCCGATGAATAAACTTTATTATTTTCTTTTAGGATGGCATTTCTTTCACGTTTAACTGCTGCAGAGCAGATAGTTATGAAAGAATATAAATCTTTGATGCGATTTTATCTATATTATTTTTTTATACTATACCTAATGTGTACAAACTCGGCTCTAATTTATACATCTTTAAAATAGTGTGTTTATAAATACCCAAGATGTTAGATCTTACTGTATATTTATAAATTAAAACAATCTGTGTGCTATGATATTTGATAAGAATGAAGACGAAAGTTATTTAATATAGCATATACATTTGCTTGCTAATAATCTGGCGTATATTCGGAAACATTTTACTGTGAATATTCATTATTTTACATATTTTTTACAGTATACTCATATACACAAGAATGTATATACATGTGTTTATAATCACAAAGCCACATAAGCAGATTTACGATAAGATAAATATATATGTATATTTATACATATGTACATTATGTATATGTATAAATATACATATATATTTATTATTTTTTTGCCTACGGATATCATCTTGTACATATTATAAATGAAAAAAATGTGATATTTGCTATGAATTTAAAATATAAATGCTAGTATATATATATATTTAAATATATTATAAAATTAAGATGTCAAAATCCATTTTAAATAAGGTTTTCTTTTAAGCGAAAGACAATGTAAGAATAAAAAAATAACTGTAACAAGATATACCAAAAATAAATTCTTTATTTCGCTTCATTTTTACGAAATGTATTGTGGACATTTTATTATAATGAGCATAAAATTATTATTATAAAATTATACATTTAGAGTTTCTTACGGGGTTTTGTAAAAAAGGAATATTAATGAAAAGTATATAAATATATTTAAAAGTTTAAATGATAAAATTATGATCTCTTAGATTTTCCATTAATCGAAAAATAATAATTATTTCACATGAGAAAATGAATTTGTTTAATAAGATCTTACAAAATTGGACTCTAAAGCGGATGGAGAAATATCAAGAAAAAAAGCGAAAATGAGCCATTTCGTTCATCACATTTTGTTTGTAACATATTCAAATATATATATTTATATATGTATAATTATGTACAATTTTGAGCTCGTTTGTCTCAATTTTTCATACGATAAACTACACAAGTTTTTTGGTTTAAATAAAAGTTTTTTTTTTGTTTTTATAATTAATATAATTTGCCATTATGTTATTCTCTTTTCAGATAAGAAATTTCTAAAATACTGAGATCACGAATTCGTGACTGAGATGATCGAAGAAACGAAACTAACGATTCCATTGTTTTTTTGGGATAATCATTCAACAGGAGTCTAGGTGAGACTAATAGAGTTCTGAATAAATGCATAATGCATTTTAAAAACTTTCAATGCCATCAACAGGAATAGAGACTTCTTGATTAGTTTGTATGACTATCCAGTTGCCGTTGGCATTTAAACCGCTTATATTAATACCTTTTGATGAAAATACATTAACAATATCGGCCACATTTTGTACACTTTTAGCACGGTAGAGAGAGATATGATTCGTCAGTGCTATGTCATTTGGAAAGAGAGCATCATCGACAGAGACTAATAATGGTTGGTTATCACGAATCGTTCCTGTTTAATTAACATCACAATTTTCATAATTAATATAATGCTTATAATGTTAATTTTGTAAAAAACAAAACAATAGATTTACCTTTAATTTGATGCGATCCAACAGTAACCAATACCGCTCTGTGATTACCTGGCAGATGACTATCCTTGAGATCAACACCAATATCTTCAGCCAAAATCGGTGCATTGATCAAATTCAAACCATTTTTCGTTTGACCTGTAAGTATACCAACTAATACAGACGTGTGAATAAATTTTTTGTCTTCCATATCCGGGCCAATAGTTTGACTATGCACAGGTGTATTTAATTTCCTTTGAACGAGCCTTGCTGCTAACTGGCCGAGCTTCTTCGACAATTCTATCCAAGGTGCATTATCTTCCATCATTGCTGCAGCTAAAAGAGGAGCATTGACGATACCATTTACGGAATATTCCGTAGTTTTCTCGGCTAATGCCAAAAATTGTTGAGCTATCTCAACAGCGACACGTTGCTGAGCTTCGGCAGTACTAGCTCCTGCAATGACACAGGTATGTTATTTACATTCAAAACATAAATATGGATTTATTAAAATAAAGAAAGATCAATGACCAACCCAAATGTGGAGTAGCTATAACATTACGATGTTTAATAAGCTCGATAAGAGTTGGACTCTTAGGTGGTTCTTCCGTAAACACGTCCAAGGCTGCACCACTACATTGACCACTTTTCAATGCATTTAAAAGTGCTTCTTCATCGACTATACCACCTCGAGCTACATTTATAATGTACACACCTTTCTTACATTTTCCCAATGTCGTAGCGTTTATCAGATCTATAATTCGATAGAATGCATTAGATATAAATATGCTATTGCAAAAAAAAAAAATAATACAATTAAATTTTGTATTTGGTTGAAATTACTTCTCGTTTTTGGGATTAACGGCGTGTGCACAGTAATGTAGTCGGCAACTTTCCATGCTTCATCCAATGTAATTTTTTTAAAACCAAGAGATTCGGCAACTTCCTTCTTCAGCAATGGATCAAAAGCAATGATGTTCATACCAAAAGATTTCATTCTCAATGCAACTTCTCGACCAATTCTACCCATACCCAAGACTGCTAATGTTTTACCATACAATTCAAAACCGGAATACAATTTTCTATCCCATTTTCCTTCTTTTATTGATTGGCCTGCTTGAACTATGTTACGTGGTAATGCACATATCATCGAACATGTTAACTCGCAAGCGCTTATACTGTTACCACCTGGCGTACTACAATTAAACAAATATCGAAATTGTTTACAATCAGGATGATAAAAGGAAATATAATTACGTTAGAGATTACAAAAAATACGCATACTTTAATACGAGAATTCCCTTGCGTGTTGCTGCTTCAAGATCAATGTTATCCACTCCAGTTCCAGCACGACCTATTACACGAAGATTTGAACTGGCCGATATTATATCAGCAGTGACCTTCGTTTCTGAACGTACAATTAGAGCATCGTGATTCTAAAAATGAAATTATTATTATTGTTACATTTTTAACGAGACATAAGATATGAACATTATCGCGCGCGCGTTACTTTATTATCTTAATATTATAATTTAATTGTAAAATTAAATATAATAAATATTTCTGTTTGTAAATATTTAGATTTAGATTTAGTTACATAAACACGTAAAGATTAACAATTAGTTATATTATATTTTGATTAATTCATCCTTTTTAAACTTTGATATTTTATTAGTTTGTCTATTTATGTAGAAAACAGGTTTGAAAATTATGTATAAGTGAGATCACGATGTTTGTATTATGCATAATATCTAAGCGACTTCCACAAACGTTTCATTTACACGAGTTGTGTTAGTTTTGCTTAAACAAACACAATAGGTATTAAACGCGTTGATCAAAGAGCCGTATTTTAGTCCCGACTGTTGTACGTACCAAAAACGATTTTCTAATATTTTGATTTTCGAAAATTAAGCATTAAAAAGAAATACAAAAAATAAAAATAAAAGAATATTATATTTGGAATGAATCGCGGTTTATAATTATCAGATTTCTTTGAACTTCCTTCTTCAAAATAATATTACAAATTATTCCGATGATATTTAAACTAAAATGAATGAACCGATTTCTTTAAACCTTTGAAGACAAAAAAATATTACAAATAATTTCGATCATATATTTCAACTACAAACGAACTGATAGAATGAACTCATCATCGAATATTTTTGAAATATTTTCAGGAAAAAACAAATGTAGCGTATAATTTTGATCATATTTTGCTTAGAAGTATAAAATCAAAAGATAGAGATTAAAGTTCGACAATTTGTATCGGTAAAAATAAATAGTTACAATTTTTCTATACTATCTCTTTTTCTCTGTCTTTTTGATTTTCTTTATAAAGATCTATCGAGATCGGAAAGTTTCATATAAAGATATAAGCAATTTCTGCTTCGATACTTTAGTCTGTTGAAATATGAAGGTAGAAAAAGAGGTAGGAAAGGTTATTCAGAGAAGGAGTGAATGCTGTGAGGAAAAAAAGAAAGAAAGAAAGAGGTGGAGGAGGAGGAGGAGGAGGAACGAAACAAACCAGTTGGCTATTCAAAGTGGAAAAGAGATAGAAGGAAGAATAAAGTGCGAAGAGAGGAGAGAGGAGAGAAACTGAGTGTTAGAGAGAAAGAGATGGAAACAGACAGACTCCAGGCTGTTCTGGTACAACGACCTCCTATGCAGTTAACTGGTATTCTGCCTCCTCGACAAAACTGGATAGAACTGGATTCGCAGACCGAATTGCAAGTGATAAAAGAAAAACGTACAAATAAGCTTATTTTCCGAGGATGCCGGAGAAACAAGGGCAGGATTAAGAGATGGAAAAAAAAAGGGAAACTAAAATGTTATAAGAAATTGTGTATATGAGAAAAAGGATGGCTAGGGGGTTGGGCTCACTAGGGGGATGATAGGTTAAAAGATAATTGCCTAGGACAAATTTGCATATTCTTGCGAGACACTTTTACGTATCTTCTATATTTTATAAACTTTTATTTATCAGATCTCTCCTTCATTCCTATTTTTTTTTCCTTCTTTTTCTCTATATTTTCAATTGTAATTTTATAAAAGAATATATAGTTAAAATAAAATTCAATATTTTTCTTATGCAAAAATATGATGTCTTTTATTTGCACAATTGTATGCACATATGTACATGCTTTCTATGTTTGATAAAAGTTACTTTATGAGTAATGGATCGTATGGATAATCATATGTATTCTTTTATTTTCTATTAATTTTAGAATTTTATAAATATTACAGTTAGGTGGGGAATGCAGTTTTTGGAAAAAATTACATACTTTCGTAAGAAATATTTCGCAAGATATCTTATTTACTCAATTGTATGCACATACGTATTTTGTATATCTGATAAATATCAATTTATGACTAAAAAATTATTTTCGTATTCTCTCTCTCTTTTATTTTATATTAATTGTAAAATTTTATAAATATTAAAATTAGACAAATGGAATGTGCGATTTATGAAAAAGAATTACACGCTTTCGCAAGAAATATTTCGTACGATATTTCATTTTTTGCATATAAAATATATGGAACATTTTTTTGCACAATATTTTCTATGATTGATAAATGTTAATTTAAAAAAAAATAAACGATTTCTATTCTTTTATATTATCCTATTTTCTTTTCCTATCTTGTCATCTTGGACTTGTCAAAATGAAATTGAAAGTATGCATTTTTCAAATAACATCATTTATTCTTGTTAGATAGGAAAAATATCTTTCTATTCAATTTCTCGAGTATTTTCAAATTTGATATATTAATAATAATAATATTAAATGACTTATATAGATAGGACGAATGTCGATGAAAACCTTGATTTGATTCGAACCGAGGAAGTCGAATGGAAATAGGCAATATTGACTCGAAAATCGATTATAAGTGTTATTTCTATTATATAATTCGTATTCTATCACAATCGATGAATATAACGAGTCGATTTGATATTATTTTTATTTTCTACATTTATTTGCATAGATAAAAAAAAAGAAAATAAATATCTTTTAGCTAAGTAAAAAAGAAAAATTACGAACAAATTTTCTATACATTTATGTTTTAGAAATGATCTAAAAAAAGTTATTCATAACAAAAGATATAATTCTGTATTGAACTTATAAATACAAATTATTTATAATATCAAAGAAAATATTTATTATGATGAAACAACTTAATCGATACGTATCTTGATTGCAAAGCTAATAAATTGTCTAATTACTTTAATTATTATAAGTTTTCTACTTAATTTAACTGAAATGTTAAGGAAAATAATAATTAGTTGTTTTGTTAAAAAATTGTTTGTAAAGCATAGTTTAATGTACTGAATAATTATGATAGTACGATAGAATGAAAAGTTGTTTTTTTTTCAAATGAATGTTCACTGTTAATTACCTGTAGTTCCTTAATAAGTTCGTCTTTCGAAAGTTTGTATTTTGTAATTACAGGAATGCCATATTCCGAAAGAAGAGAGCTGCAGGACTCGTCCACCGGATCACTTATGAGAACGCTTCTCAATTTGATAGACATGATATCCTTGAACATAGTATAACCCTTGAAAGATGTTTACTTCGAAATGGTAATAAGATACGAAGGTCATAATATTCTACATCAATTTATATCTACGATTTTATAATTTTATACGTTAACGTTAAAATTATTTTTTCAAATAATAATAATTAAGATAGATAAAGATTAATAAATGAATAAGTTATATACTTGTTCATATATAGAAAAAATTAGTAACGAATTAAAAAATATTTCCTTAATGTTAACTAATTATTTCAAATTTATTAACATGTTATATTTTAATTTAGAAAAGAGATATTAATAATATATGATATTATAATTAAACAAGTGTTAATGAATATGAAAAGAAATATAATACACAAGTATATATAAAATAACACGATCGTGCTTCGATCAACTAAATCACCTTGAATGTAATATCTACATCTATTTTACGCAATAATACACGCTACCCATTATTCATAATTATATGGATAGGAATATCAATTTTTCTAGATTTTTTTTTTTAATTTCTATTACGACGAATATGTTTAGAAAATATGCATTACTGAAGTTATTTTTACAAGTGTCTAATATATATATAAAAAAAAGGAAGAGAAAAGAACAAAAAAATAATATAAAATAAGCATAGAACGGTTGAAGTGAAAAAATCTTACAATTGAGTAATAATTTCAAACGAAATTTTAATTATTAAAATTTTAATTGAAAATATCGTTAAACGTACCTCGTTTAGTGAACAAAGTTTAATTGAAGATTTTCTTTTGATATAGAAATGATTTTCTCACTATATTTCGTAGTTATGATTATATAGTAAGAGTATCTTTGTTGTTCCTTCTTCGATGCTGGTTTGAAACCTAACTGCTTACTTCTACAGTCAATTATCTTCTTATAGCCTAACTCCCACTCCAGCGATAAGGAATCGGGCTTCCCTCGCTCCTGTTTCTTACATTATTTGTTGTCTGCTTCTTCGTTAGAGGTTTAGAACAACTTATATTTTAATTGTATTTGGTGAAATGTGTTAGTGTGAATTCATACTAATATAAGTAGGAAACAAATGTAGAAACAAAATGTCTATTAATATCTACATTTATCTTATTATCGTATCTAAAATAAAATATTTAAAAAATCCCAATTTCGAAACAAAAATGATATACTTATCAAATAAAAATAATAGATGTATATTTAAATTATTTTTATCGTTTTAAATATTTCTTCTTTTTTTTTCAATTAATCGAAATATATAAAAGGGAATCTTAATTAATTAATATATTATATTACAAATATTACAAGGAATAGAGAGAGAGAGTGTGTTCTCCAAAATGGCGCCTCTTTTCTACTTTTTATATTAATCATTTAATTTTGATTGTAAATATAAATCATCTTTGATTGAAGCAAAATAATTCATTAATAAATTATTTTTATCTGTCAAAAATGTTGAAATAATAACATTATTATATTCATATAGATTAAATTGTGTCTACTCGTACGAAAAAAAATAAAAATAAAAAGTAATTTAATGATTATTAAAAAAAAAGGAAAAAAAGAAGAAGAAGAAGAGGAAGAAAATAATATGCACAAATTTCTGCATTTGTTCTTTCATAAAGAAAATTGTTGAACATATTTTCTATTTATCAGAAGGTCACACGATGTCGAGTGATGCAATCTTTGCTGGGGGTCCCAGTGAAGAATAATAACTGTTACGATAATTATTGATATACGTATCATGAGTACTTTTGATTTTGTTTTCTTTTTCGAGAACTCCTTATCTTTCTCTTTCTCTCTCTTTTTGTTTTTATATAGTTAAAATCTTACAAATCCAGAAAATTTTCGATCGAGTTAAAAGCGTGTTAACCAATGAGATAAAAATATTGTTGCACGTTTTACCAAAAAATATTTGATTTCGTAATAATGATACGACGAGAATATGTATTTAAGTAGACTATATACGTGGCTTTATAGAAGCCATTTCATTTGCTATTATTTTTCTTTCTATTTATCAGATCTAGTTTACAATTTTATGTTATTCGAAAATGTAAATGAGAGTGCATTTTAGATTTTAAATAATAAAGAAAAATTGCAATGTTGTTACTATTTGCTACTATCTGATATTAAAATAAACATTTTGTAAGTTTAGAATTTTGTAAAGAAATTTAAAACAAAAATTGAAATATTTAAAAAAATTTTCTCTATTAGACGTTTAAATTGTATTTTTATATTTAATGAATATACGACGAATTTGTACGTACATCTATTTATGTAAATTGTTTTTAACAAACAAATTGAGAAAACCTGATTTTTTAAAGTTAATCTAAGATAATAGTGGCATAATAAAGTAGTTAAATTTACAAAATGAGTTGTTCACTGTTTCAAGATAAAGAAGACTATTACTTTCTTAGCGGTTCAGTGATTTCATTTTAAAAAATAAGCAAACGTACGATACGTACGTCACGATATTGATTTGTTAATAAGAATTCTTCGACTCGGATACCCCCAGCAGAATGAACGTAGAAAATTATCTTATCCATGTATGGAAAATAACTTGCTTTATTGCATTGAATTTTATTTGTTTCTCTCTTACTTAGGATTCATTTTTTGGATTACGATAACATAGATTTTAATAGAATTTCTATGACTTATTACGTTCGTTTTCTTTTACCATACATTTTAATATTTGTAATTAATTATGTTTCTTAATTTCTAATAATTTATTTTTTAATAAGTAAGTAAATAAGTATCATTTGAATGAATGCAATAAAAATTGATACGTCCGGCATTGATAAATCGGTTCAACTGAAAATCTTCTTTACTTTAATACCAGTTTTAACTGGTTAAAAGCTTGTGAACTCGAGACCTCATCGGAATAGATAACACTTGACAAGATAGAGATAGAGAGAGAGAGAGAGAGAGAGATAGATAGAAAGAGAGTGAACAAGAAATATAATACTTTCGATAACACTCACACATATGATCCGAGTGGGTAGGAGAAATGATTTCGTTTCGAACGGTAAGAGGAATGAGAGTATATTATGTGCCACTTACATGTTGTACAACTGGTATGTCTCATAGTTATATTTTTTGTCACTTCTATTTATGCACTTTATACTTCGATCTTTCCCCATGAGAGAAAGCCCGCGTGAAGTATCATTTTGTTTGATGGGATTATATGATCAATTTTTATCTCACTCACTCTCTTTTTCATTCTTATTTTTGATAAATGTTATTTTATTACTATACTTAGAATAATATATTTGATAGATATTTTTTTTTAATATAATAAAAGCTTAAATATCTGCTCCTAATTCTTGCTTATTCGAAAGGAGCTGTTCTTTTAATTAAAAGTATTTTCTTCTTTATTTAATATATTTAATGGACATTGTTAATCTAATAAAATTTCAAATTCTCATTTTTCTAATTTGGACTTATTTGAAAGGAGCTATTTCTTTAAATAAAAGAATTTACATATATATATATTTATACGCGTAATAAATATTTAAACTCCTGTTCCTGATTTGGATTTATTTAAAAATAGTTGTATTATTTTATCAATGAAAGTATTATTTTTGTTTATTATACATATTTAATAGATATTTTCAATGTAATAAAAGCTCAAAAGCCCTAATTCGGACTTACTATAAGTCCCTAATTCGGACTTATCGTAAAGTAGTCGTGACGGTAGATGGTATATGTGCGGTTGGCACGTAAATCCTATGAATTACATATACATTCTATGGAAATATTCGTGCAAATGTTCTAGCACGTAGAAAATTTATTTCTGTGTCGATAGGTAGGAAGATATTCTCTTTAAGGTAGGATGTTGACAAGCACTTCAAGGAATTCCAGATCGCTTCTTGATCTGGATTTAAATAAGAAAGTTTAACGATTCGTTGAACAACAAATGATGGCTTTACGTGATCGTAATAGTTTCATTGTATTATTGTTATCACATGCCGATGACATTATCATCTTCTCTTTTTAAAGTTCAGATACTTGGTAGCACACGATTTATAAATCAATCTGATTTCTTATTTAGTGTTATCACCAAAGTACCCATTTTTTTCTCTAACAGAAATTCATTTGTTTCTTTCATGAGATGTATGTTATACAATCGATAGATCTTTTTGTTTAGATCATTTTCTGTTTTTTTTTGTTTGTTTTTTTTTTATTGAAAATCGATAAATATCTTTTACGTTATTAAAATTCAAATTGGATTTAATTAAGCTTAATTAGATAAATTTAATGAATATTCGTGTTTGAAATGGTACACTTCTACTAGGTACTCTTCTCGTAGGTATTCCTTCTCGGTATAGTATGTGTTGTACAAGGACTCTCTTGTACCGAACTCAATCGTACAAGCAAACTATGCGGAATGAGATTCCCGCTTGTCCCATTTTCTTGTCTTGTTGTTTCCCCACTAGCACAACCAGTTAAAGCCAATCCACCTGCTGCACGATCTCCTTTACTTTTGCAACAAGGAATTTCTCTCATTCCTTGACGGAAGTTACGCGATAGGAAGGCATAGAGAAATGGATTCAAACAGCAATTCGTATAAGATATCAAGAAAGTCGATACGGTCAGGAGAGTTGTAAAATTTGAAGTTCGGTCGTAATTTGGACCCCAGTGTAGCCAAATTATGCGAACTTGTTGCGGTAAATTGCAAAGTGCGAAAAGTACTACTACAGCAATCAGCATCCTGTTAAATATACATCAGATTTTCAAATTAGTTTTCAATTTATAATTAAATATAAACATAACTATGATTATATCACAATAATATGTAGATACACATATTGGATATGATCAGAATTAAAGGTAGATATGTTTTATTTATGCAACACATGCATATTATATTGGATGGCTTGGAAAATTTGTTCTGATTTAAGAATAGTGTTGTATTTCGTACGAATGGAGAGTAATTTCGTTTTTTTTTTATTCCGAGATCTCGTTAGTCGCGTTTAAGAAAAAAATCCAAGAAAGTTTATATCGTAAAAAGTAAAAAGCATTTGTAAAATCAACCTTATTTTCTTCGCTGTTAACTGAAACAACTACTACTACTACTACTGGTTTATATAAAGTTTATGTTAAATCTATTTATATCTATATATTTATTATTTTTTAAAATGTACATTTTATGTACATTTATGTAAATAGAAATTATTCATGAAAAATATTATATTTTTTTATTTTATATGTGTGTATATCAAATATATTCACTTATTTATAAATCGATACGAACTTTCGAAGTAACCCAATATTTTCTATATGACGTATAAATACATTTGTAATATTTATCTAGGTGTTTAAAGTATGTGAATATATTTTTGCATGTATTAGTGTATATTTATTTGTATTCATAAAAATGAACATTTTTATTTAACATTACTTCTAAATAAATCTGATTGTGTGAGTTTGAAAGAAAGACCATGTGTTTTCTTTCAAGCCACGTAGATTTCTAACGTGCGCGAAATGAAATTCGAAAATAAATCATCGTTAAGAGGAGAAAATAATAGTGTGGTAAATTGCGTTATCAATGCTTTCGTTCAGATAAATGGAGGTTACTCGATCACATTGATTGACGATTTGCCCTCGATTTAATAATTTTGAAGAAACGAACCTTGCATGAGTTGGAGAAACGTCAAATATTAAACAAATTTTCTTTGACAAAGACGAAGACGAAGCCGAAAACGAAGTAGAAGAAGACAGAGAATAAGAAAGAAAATAAGATAGATGAATAAAATAAAAAGGGAAAGGAAATGTGGAAGGTTAGTTATATATGAGCTTTATATATACCCACATATAAGAACATATGTGAGTGGGCTGAACATTTCTAGGTGAAGAATAAAACTTTTTTATAATTTTACAAATCTATTATGTACTTTTTTTTCGAAATCTTGTATCTAAAAATAATTTAATCCCGTTGACAAACTTAAAAATTTGTTAATAACAAGAAAGAACAATTTTCAAAATAAGTTTAAAATTGATTGAGACAATAAATAGGGAATTTTTGGTGCCTAATGTTGTATTGTATATACGTGTATATAAGAATAAATAAAGTATGTGTATTTAAAGGGGAAGAAATTGTTGGAAAATATAAGAAGAATACCTTATGACACCACGTCTTGTTCTAAGAACGTTCCTGCAGGAAGTACGAATATGCTGAACTCTACCGTTCCTAGTTTTTGCTACTAGGCCAGGTCCACCGAGAGCAACCCCGCTTCTCCATAGACGTACAGCAATTTTAGTGTAGAGATAGGACATCAATGCGAGTGGTAGAAGATAAAGGAAGATGAAGTTAACTGCATCGATGACGTGTTTCTTGTATTTTTTCATATTAGGTCCGCAGATGATATCAACGTCACCGTCGCTCAATTCGTTGCTTATTGTTTCGAAATAAATAAATCTCGGTGATGCATAAAATGCTGCTATTATCCAAATGATACCAATGACTGCTCTTAAACGACTTCTCGTTAACATCGATTTACATTTCATTGGGTGTACCGTTGCCAAATATCTCTCGATGCATACAACCATCAGTATCAGAATACTTGCCGTATATGAAAGTGCATGAACGAACATATAAACTTTGCAAAGAAAGTTACCTAATCGCCAACTATTCATCAAATAATTTATCAGAGTTTGGTAGACGCAAAATATACCGACGCAAAAGTCTGCCACTGCTAAATTTGCCAAGAAGAAATTCGTGATGCTTCGTAAGCGACGGGAAAACGTTACCACGAGAATTACCATTAGGTTACCTGAAACAGATAGTTACTCTTAGTTAGTTGGATTGGACAGACCATCTTATTATTATATGTAACTTATGAATATTTATGGTCTAAATAGCTTTATCTTTATTTCCTTTAATATTCCTCTTTATTTCCCCTATTTTTTTCCTTGGTCATTCAAATCATCGTAAATAATACGTATATGTAAATTTTTATTAGAGATTAAAATATTATTAAGATTTGTATATGTGTGATAAAATAAAATGTGTCAATTCCATGGGATTATGCTTTCAATTGAAACGATTAGCATTTGGCAAAATGTTTGTGTTCTCTTATTTAATCTCGATAAATCAAATATTGGAATTGTCTTAATGTATTTGTTCTCACGTTCGAGGTTTACAATTATTCAGGGAAATTCGTGCATACCGATGAGTTTAAGATCCATTTATCTAAATGTATTTGCGATTTATCCTTCTTCCACCAATACTAATTCCTACTATAATTCTATTACAATAACACTGTAGATATTATACTATAATTAACTTAAATTTATCGTATTAAATGTAAAATAATTTTTATATGATGATAAACACAATTATTTATTCTTTACAGTCAAAATAATACTTTAAAATGAAAATGGGAATTTTTATTTAAAAAAAAAACAACACATTTTAAAGGGAAAATATAATTTTACATTTTCATTCAAAAGATATTTTACGTTTTCTGGCTCAGACACAGGTGAAATTATATGAGTATCATTTTTCAAGATCTCCGCCCCTTAGATCTAATACCTCGTAATAATGATTAATCGTTTTGCTTGTGCAGCTTACACTCTTCAAGGGAAATATTCTTCCTAAGTATCTTGTTGAATATGGAAATCGTGCAAAAACTTCAAAAAATATTATTTCACGCACATGCATGTGCATACAATAATTGTGTCGGATAATTATGGATAGTATATATATAAACAAAAATTATACAAATTTATAATCAAATAAATTATAAAATTCATTTTTCCAATGTTTTTTCACTTAGTCCATTGTCATAAACATTAATTCAATATTAATATATATGAAATAATAAAAATATCCAAAACCTATGTCGTAGAGAAACAAAATAGGTTATTATTATTAAATCAATAATATTTTATGTATAAAATGTTATTTCCGAGAGAGAGAGAGAGAGAGATCGTGTTATTAAAAAAGAAAGGGAAAGACATAGATAGAAAAAGATAGGTGCAACGACATAAGGTTCACCTTCCATTGCCACTTTCAATTCAATGCCGATCACGTTCGATCCCAGCTTCGAGTTTTATTGCTCAGCAATGCTGCTTTCTTGTATCGCGGCTGTAAGTTGCTCGTACGATTCTCGAATGACAATGGGACATCATCTTTCGAAAAAAACGGGGGAGAAAACTAGAAAAAAAGAAGAAAAGAAGAAAAGAAAAAAAGAAAAGGAGAAGTAAGGGAAAAAAAGGTGAGAGAAAGAAATTCAAAGTTGTTGGTAGAAGAAAAAAAAGAAGAAAAGAACAGGGAGGGGTGAAGACAAAAAAAAATATGAAGAAGTTGAAATTCGTGTAACTTTTTTTTTTGCA
This sequence comes from Polistes canadensis, assembly GCF_001313835.1. Classification (NCBI taxonomy): domain Eukaryota; kingdom Metazoa; phylum Arthropoda; class Insecta; order Hymenoptera; family Vespidae; genus Polistes; species Polistes canadensis. The sequence goes on along the minus strand of NW_014569686.1, from coordinate 255,260 downwards.
CTTTATCAAAAGTTCGAACTGAAAAAGAGACTTTTTGAATTATATTGATAAATGTAAAGTAAGTAATGGTTGTAAAAGAAGAAAGAAAAGTAGAACAAGTAGATCGTAGAACATGAAGAAGAAGAAGAAGAAGATGAAAAAGACTGAACAATTTTAATATTCAACATCGCAGCCATTGCCGTTTATTCATGGGGTTTTCTCTAATCTCTCTCTTTCTTCCTTTTCCTTTTTCACTTTTTTATTTTCTTATTTTTGGTTCATTTTATTTTATTATATTTCGCCTTACTGTATGAGGTTTTCGAAAGAAAGAGAAAATATGGCCTCGTCTAAATGTTCCCTACTTTTGCGGCAGATCCCTTTAAATCGTAAATCCACGAGCCATTAATTCTACCTATTCGACAGTGTTCTTCGAGTGAACATAAAAAGAACATTCTTTTAGATCGTTTTCTTATAAATACACCACCACCACCATTGCCTCCTTCTTTTCCCCTTCTTTTTCCATGGGGATCGAAGGAAATTTGAAAAAATCTCATTTAACTATTTCCAATTCAAATGTTACGCGTCTACTCTTATTTATTACCTAATTTCATATATTTTGATAATTCTATGGCAAATGAAATATTTTTATCATTCTATAGGGGTGTAAGAATAGTTTAGGTTTTTTTTTTAATTTTATGATTTTCATAAAATTATAATAATAATAATAATAAATATGAATACAGAAAAATGTTTAATAAAAACAAATTTTGTTTTTTTAAAGATGTAATATGGTGTGAATCTTTTAGTTTTAATAGAATTAATGTTTTGGATTTAAATAAAATAATGATAATAATATAACAATTCTAATAATAATAGTAAACATATACAAAAATATTTTTAATAAACAAAATTTAGAAAATATTTAAATTAATATCAAATACATATATTAAAATACTTTAATATTATTTTATTATAACTGAAAATGCGTAAAATTAAAAATCCAAAAAATTGTTTGAAAGAAAATAACTCGATAATTTCTTTATATTTTGATTTATATTTTGTTTTTTTTTCTCGTAGTAAAATAAAATTGTTGAGTGTAAAAAGAAGTAAAATGGTTTTCCCGTTAATTGGCCTTCGGCAATTTATTTCTTTACTCTTTACTTTGGTTCTAGCTATCGATACACTGGAGAAAAGACATGACACATATCTAGCAATAAATATAAGTAGTCCTCCAATAACACGTTTAATTCATATAGTGTTATATGGAAGTCGTATGTTAAACGAAACCCCGTATTTCATATTAAATTCAACTTAAATTTTTCTCAATTGGATATCACTCTACGTACAAATATCTCTGTGATACTATTTGATTTATATTATGAAAGATAATATTTTTTGGGTTTTGATAAAATGAAACCATTTTAATAAAAAGGAAAAAAGAATCACTTTAAATAACATTTAATAAATATATGAAAACATGTTTAAAAGAACATATTTGAAAATTTAGATGTACAATTAATTATAATGATTTAAAATGATATTCATTATTTGTCAAAAATCTTGCAAGCTTAAAAATAAATAAAAATAAATCGATAATATCCGACGAGAGATTGATTAAAACGACGAATAATCGATAAAACTGTTGAATAATAGAAAAACGTACTTTCAACTAACTAACTAACGCGAAGTTTTGAAAAATTATAGTAAAAGAAAATTCTGTAATTAGACCGAAGAGAAAGTTAAACGTTAGAGTTAGTAGAATTTTTTTAACATCGCATTTTTCACAATTCTTTATTAATTTTTGATTAAATCTATTTCTTCGTGACGGGGGAAAAGAAAAAGGAGATAAAAGTAAAATAGTAGGTTACAAAAAAAAAAATAGAAATGATTTGTAGTCATTTGAGAGAAAAAGAAAGATAATCGATCATCCGTAAATGATATCTTTTTGGTTATTAAATTGAATAAATCAGTATTTTTTGTGCGTAGAACAATTAATTGAGTTAGATAGAAAGGAGTAAAGATTTGCAGAAAGGATAATAGAGACGAAGATAGAGAGGAACAATAGTAAAGAGAATAAAAGCACACGCCACGTATATGTCCTAGGACACGCACGCACGCCCGCATTTATACACACATAATACCACACACATGCCATAGTTTTGAAATGGTCATATACTCGATTTAAAGTAATCACCTCTTCTCTGTCAGAAATACGAAGTGTAGGATTCTAATTGTAAGTCGAATCACGAATTGTTGCTGCTCTTGCTATCAAACTCACAAGGGAAATTAATCAATACGGATATAGTAATTCTCTTAAAAATTCATAAATGATCAAAAACAATGAGAAAGAAAGTCAATGAAGTAACGTAATTGATTAACGTGCACTCATATACATATACATACACGTATATATTCATAAAATATCCCAGAAGAAATGAAAAATAATATTTTAAAGGTTACATTGTTTTTTTTTTTTGGGACATCATACATCCCGAAAAAAATAAATCAAATATAATATATTTTTCAATTGTTTTTTTTTTTTCTATGTGTCTGAACAAATTTTAACAAATTTTCCATTTATTCTAGGATTATTTCAACATATTTTATTCTAAATATATCTTTTATTATTATATATATTTTTGTTGTTGAAATATTACAATTCGTATATCACAATTAATATATGAGTTGGAAATAGTGGACGAGAGTAATAATAATAATATTTAATAAATAATAAAAATTTGATGTTTTTTTGTTAAATAAAAAAATGCAAACTCGAGATACTTTTCCCCCATGCTTTTATAAATATATATTTACACAAATTTATTCGACAGGAATAAAGAACGGAAAAGGAACGGAAAAAGAACAAAAAATTCTTTTTAAACTGGATAATGAACCAACGATAAATACTAGAAACAATTAAAGACCTAGCTTGTAGTACATTTCAAAATTACAATTTTAGATGTAAATGGATGATAAATTAATATAGATTCCTCGGAGGATCGTCTTAAAGATTACACAACTTTTTTAGAAATAAAAAACAAAGAAGAGAGAGAGAGAAATAAATAGAGAAATAGGAAAAAAAGGAAAGGGAAAAAAAAGAAGGAGTAAGAAAAGTTTGTTCTAATGGACAAGAGGAGCACCTTGGCGGTCATTTAACAAGAGCATTAAAAGCTGCTGACTCGTGAAAGTTCCTTTCTCGTGAAAGTTCCTTTGAGTAGATCGATATCACTGATTACAACCCCTGTCTCTCTCTTTCTCTCTCTCTTTCTCTCCCTCTCTTTATTTTTCTCTGATAAGAAATGTTCATTCATTAGGAATCATATGTACCTTCGATTAATGTACGATTTAATGCATTATGTCACGTTCGTTTCAATATTTCCTTTTCTTATCATTTTGTTTGAATTTTTTCATTTTTTTTTATACTCTACACTCGTTGACACTCGTCCTTGCGCGTCCTTATTATTTCAGTGTGATTTTTAACCCGGTAGTATATATACATATATTTTTATCCGTTTATCTTTCTTACTCTCTTTATTTTATCTTTCCTACATATCGGGTATTTTCTTTTCAATCATTTTTATTGTAGTTTGCGTTTCTTTCTTTTTTTTTTTTTATATTACATTTAGATACGTGTATTGTAGTTACTATTGTTGACATTATTAAATGGACGTTGAAAGATTTGTAAAAAAGAAAAGTGATAAATTAGTTATATACTAGTGGGAAATAAAAAAGTCAATATATTCCATGAAACATTGAAACGGGGGAAGGACATTGATGGAAAATCTCTCTCTTGAGACTTTCCCTTTCTCTCTTTACGTTGATGTCAACAACAAAATATAAGATAAGAAAAATAAAAAGTAGAGAGTAAAAACAAATATCATTATTCTAATACCATTGTTATTCTATAGAATTAATCTACATGGAATAATTTACGTTACGATATTCAACGAAATGATTTCTGACGTTTACCATATTCTTGTAACACCAAATGTTTGCGTGAAACCCACATTTATTTCTACTATTGTTTCTTATTCATTAAGTCTAATAATAGAAAATTTCTATGTTCCCGATTCGGAAAATATATTATAACAATATGATTGTTAACGCTTCTTGCAGGTGTACGTTTTCATTTCATTTATAATTAAATTTATAAAGATCTATGTTGAATATTTCTTCTTTTTCTTTTCTTTTTTCTTTTTTTTTTTTCATATACTTTTTCTCACTTAATGTCTCCGTCAACGTTTACGTATGTGGTGTTTACAAATATATAGAAAAATACACATAAAAGTGATCGATCGAATTTCATTTGGTCACTTTCATACACACACACCATAAAAACACAAATGCATACAAATAAATTCATAAACTTGTTATATATCATTTGAATTAATAAAATTCAGTTATCTGTATTACTACTGTTCTAAAATGTAACGAAAATAAATGTATTATAACTACGTGATTTGAAACAATTAACAAAACCCTAACGCTTCGTTATATTTATTTAAAAGAAAGGTTACACGTATGCAGGTATTAGCAATGCTTCTTTGAAACGGCGAAAGGTTTAATCAAATATGTAGACAAAATTGTACTCAAAGAGTAGAAACATGTGTAATACAACCACAAAGACTTTGACGTATAGCTATCAGTATAATTAAGAGTAAGAGTAGTATACCACACATGAATCTATTGATAACCCCTTTGACATCGAACTCTTGTCAGCTGCATTGAGTCTGAGTAGATATCCGGTAAAGACCGCTTATTAGTTAAATTTACTTGTAAGTTGTATAATCATGGTTTTTATGAATAAAAATGATCAAATGTTTATTCATTTTTATTTTAATCATTTATCTATCATATATTTTTTACACGATTAATAAAAAAAAAAAGGATTACAAAAAATAAAATATAAGGTTTATATAATAAATATTATTTGTAATGTAGCGTGCAAAAAAGTGATTGGTTCGGAGAGATTTGACAGAGGGGTGGGAGAAGTGCGAGCAGGGTAGGAAATAAGGAAACAGAGTGAATGGGGGAATACGGTTATAAAGCACGTAACGTGATCATGTAATTAATTAACATATAATACGATTATTGAAATAAACTTATTCTGTTTGCATACCAAAATATTTATATATATATAAAGTTAATAAAATATAATAGAGTAAAACATAAATAATAAGGAACATAAATATCAGCTAAATAATTACCAGCCAATAAAAGTCAAATAAATGTAGGCATTGGAGGGTTGTTTACACTGATTATGAGAGAGAGAGAGAGAAGATAAAGCAAACAATTTATTTCAAAATAGCATCTGAATTGCATTTTATGTCGGCTCAAGGAACATTTTTATTAACGTCATCGAGACAATAAATTTCATTTAGATTTCTAAAAGCTTTCCATCTTTCGAGCAAGAGAAAGGAAGTTTCATTCTTGAGTTTCTGAGTGAAGAAGTAAGTAGGAACTTGGTTAAGTTTTAATCTTAATCTTTCGAGGGATCGATATAAGCACATCCGATTGAAGCTTACCCATTCCACTCACCGCACCTTTTATCGTGCATATGGTGGTGACTTCGAAAGCTCGTTATGCTGATCTTATACCTTCCCAAGAAACATTAATACAAATTTCATATTATTAAGCTACACGGTTATGTGTTTTTACAAAATATTCTCTCCAAAAAATCAAACTTTATTTTATTTTTATTTATTTTTTTGATTGTTAAATTTTTTATAAAATTTATTTCACATTTTATATTTAAAATTAGCAAAAAACGTTCCTGCAAATTCGATACTTATACTCGGTTATGTTTCATTCCAAATAGTCTTTTAAAAATCAAACTTTTAACATGAATTTTTACTCTAATTATATTTCTATGATTTATTAAATTTCAACAAAAAACAATTCTTTTTATACTAAGATATTTGTAATCTCTTTATAAAAAAAAGTCATTATTTATGCACGAAGATTTATTTATTTTGTCGTCTGTCGAAGGCAAATTTTATCGAGAAGAAAAATGTAGATCGTAAGTTCTATTAATCTTTGTTTTGAAGTTATAGAAATCTTGTATTAGGTGAAAGTAATGTTTATCACGTCACATTGTTATGTGATATAAATATATTCTATTATTTTCTTTACGATTCAGAATATCGGACATCATTTTTTTGACAACGTTTTCCTATTTGCATGATGCATGTATCGCGTGCGTTGTTTGCATATCGCGTGTTTTTATTCTCTCGAATTTTTTATTTGCCCAGTAACTTTTATAATTCAACGAAGTTGAAAAGATCCTACCAAAAAGGTTTTTTTTCATATTCATTTTTTATATTTTCTTTTTTTCGCGTAAAATCACGTAGAAAGAGAAACTTACAAATAAATAATAAACATTTCTATCATGTTCAAATTAAATTACAGTTCTGCCTTTGTATTTTTTTTCTTTTTTTTTTTTTTAACTTAAATTCAATTATCATAATAATATGTATAATAAAATATAAACTCCACCCCTTCTTCTATTATTTATTTATCATTATTTTTTATAACAATCTTTTATTATTTCTATATAAATGCAATATGTATTTTGTTTAATAAAATATTGTCTAGAAATTAGACGAAATCTTGAGGTATTGCAATTAACTTATATTACCAATACCTAGTTTAATAATATCGAACTTGACGAACATTTATTATTTTCTGCCAGATTTTAATTAAAAAGTATACTATAGATTTACAACATATATATATAAATAAGTAATGCATCACGAATATTATTTTATAGTGGCAGTTCGATTGAAACTCTCATTCGATCGTTAATTTTTGTTCCAAAATTTATCTCCTACACATGTAAACCTATAAATATGTAACTCTCTCAAAAGTAATATGAAATGTGATAAATAAAAAATAATTCATTAAAAATAATGTGTGTGAATGACTCTAGATAGATGTATAGTTTTCAATTTAATTAAATATAAAAAAAAGAATAGACACATGCTACTCTATTCATAAATAAATAAATAAATATATAATTAAATACAATTAATATGAGAGATATATATTGTGATAGATGTATAATTGTTAATTTAAACAAAAATTTAATAAAACAAATATGAAAATTGTATATAAATCCAATAAATAAATATAACATGTAACATGTATTGTATTTACGTTGGTTTATTTTACACCGCAGATGATTCGTTTCCACATGCTACGTGTAATTTATATAAAGATTAATGTAATTAGTTTTGAATCACCTGGCTTTGACATATTATACATAGTACATATATATATGTAGTATATATGTATCAAAGTATTATTTATGTGCTATTATCATTCTTCCATATTTTGTTCATCCGTTCTTTACAATTTATCTCTTCGATATTCGATATAGCACAAAAAACTAGAATTTCTTTAGGGTGTATGCGTAGGTGTGTAAGTGTGCCTGTATGTGTAAGCATTTTTTTTCTTTTTAATCTATGGCAAAGGATTACGTTTTCTAAACGTTACCCAAGAGGCTTAAGTATATATATATATATATATATACTTTTTATATAATACTTTCGTCCCTTTTTTTTATGTTCTCTTTCTGTCCCTGTCCCCCACGTTTCTTTTCTTTCTTTTTATTTTTATAAAGAAAAAGCCAAGAATTGTTATAGCATAGGAACATGGTTCTTATGATTTCTCTATGATGATATCACCTTAAAGTTAGACCGAATTAGGCTAATTGTATTACCTTTAAACTCGTTAATATCTTGTTTTCATTGAAAGTATTTTTTTCTTGAAGTATACGAGATTTATGTTAATTTGTAACAATGGAAGAACGCTGTTTTCGAGATGGAAAGATTATTAAATTTTAATGGAAAACAATTTCTTTTTCTCTTTTCTTTCTTTCGATTTTCATTATTTTTATAAGTTAATTTTTTACTACTATGATCAGGCTTATGTTTTTATTGCAGCTTTTCTTTTTGTATAGATGCGTAGGTATGTTGTAATTACTATTATTATTACTATTACTATTATTACTGCTATTTCAAATAATGTGAATAATATAAGGAAAATTTTGTATTAATTTCAAATTACTTTTAGTGTAGGTGGTGCAGTATAAAGTTAACTATAGATATATTTTATAAAATGAATCTGTAATAAAGATTAATTAAAGAATACTTTTGTATTCTTTTATAAACTATTCAATTAATTATTTATTATTTAATTTATTATTACGTCAATATTGTTGCATAATAAAAATATTATCTTTATTAATGATAAAATGTAATTACTCTTAATGAGAAAATTATGATCGTAAAATAAGTTGGATAAAAAAATCTCAAATATGGAAATGCAAAGCAAAACGATATTACATTATTCGTTTAAATAATTATTTAATATAGAAATTGTGGGTCGTAATAATTATATGATGATTTCATTACGAGTTTTTATCATTATAAATTTATTTGTGTAAATAAATGCTTACTCACCGAAAAGGCAGCAAACGAAAACGACAGTGTAGAGTAAAATAAAAATCACTTTAACGTCGGTCCTATCGAAGATGTAATCTTCTGACATAGAATCATTGTAAAACAGATGATAGTTACTTTGATTGTAGATGAAAGTTTCATTTATATTATTATCCAATTCGTAAATGTTCATTTCCGGATCGTTGTTTATTCTGAAAAAATAATGAAAAACAAGAGATTATATTTTCCAAATGTTCCAAAATTAGATTTAATTTTTCGTTATCACAAAAGTACATTTAAAAGATATTCAAATGTTTAATCGACCAACGAAAAATGGTCGAATATTTTTGTTTATATTAAATTTATACAATATCAAATATTATTTATTATCTGTCTATCTTTTCCTCTTCTTTTTTTTTAGATTCATTTATATAATTGAATAGAAAACAACGAAACGTTTTTCGAATTCTTATCTTTATTATTATTATTATTTTTAACGAATGTAATTGGATATTTCAGAAAACTGTTTGCTACACAAGTGATTTGTTTGTAATGATGATAGAAAATTTGTTGGGACGTTATTACATAAAATAGGTGATAATTGAAGCTTATTATGAAATAAATATAACGGAACGATTTACATCGATAATAAATCGTAACACGAATTTCGTTAAAAATATAAATAAGAAAATTAATAAAATGATGTAGAATAAAAAAGTAAAATAAATATCATCGTTTAAAAGAGATAGAGAAAAGAAATTAGGTATGTTGAAGAGGAAAATAATGGTTAGAAAGTCAGAATACTAACAAATGAAATGTCTACTACGATAAAGTATACTAAATTACTGACATTTTATATTAAATGCATGTTCACGGATTTTCTATCTTTTGTTTAATCATTTCTGATTTATCGTCCAGTTTCTAGTATTCAATGTACTGTGGAAAATTAATAACGTGAGACGAACACATTTTTTAAATCTCTCTCTCTCTTTTTTTTGTATGTACTTTGTTTGAATGCATAAAAAGAAAATATTTAAATAATTAAATGCCGGCTACACATTTGTTTCTTAAATGTCAGTATTTTATTACATATAATATATAAAAATACAATATAAAAATTGTTATTTTATTTATTGTTAAATTAGTAATAATTTGTTTTCTTCAAATTTCTTTATTAGCTAATTTTAAATAGTATATTTTTCATTAATTTATAGTATCTCATATAGTTTTTAATGAATGATAAATTATTTAATTTTATTTATTATTTCTATTCATATATAAGGATTCACAAAGATCGTAACATTTTATTTGAAATACTTCCCTTTTGACAAATTCGTTTTAGCAATAGAAAAAAAGGGCCAGGAATAAATAAAAAAGAAAAGGATAAATAAGATTATCTCGAAAAAGTTATCTCGAAAAAGTTGAAATTTTTCTTTTAAATCGGCCATTTGCAATTCTTTGAGTTTTAACTAAAAAAGTAGACGGTACGAAGTATATATTCTTCTTTGGTAAAAATTCACGTAGCTATTGTTGTACTTAAGTTCAGGTATTTAATTTGCTTTCTTTACGATAGAAACTTTTCAAGGACTACCTTCGTCCTATCGTTATCTTATCTTTTCCTATAGTTATTCAAATAAATATTTTTATATATTTTTCATTTTTATTTATAATATTTTTATATTTTATATATTTTTAAAATTTCAAAAACAAAAGTACTTTTCTTTTATTTAGGCTAGAAATGTTCTGTTTTTCTTAATGTGAATAATTATTCATTCAACTATTTAAATTTCCAAATAAAAAAGAACAAACATAGAGATAGAAAGACAATAAATATGATTATTAATTACGTATAGAACAACCATTAATTGGATCGTGTTAGCATATTATGGATTTTTCTACAAATTGTAGAGAGAAAAACTTTTAAAATTTAATGGTAAATAGGGAAATCTAATTGAATTTGTCGATGTGAGAATTATGGGGTTAAAACGTGAAAAAGCATAGATTATAATCAGAGTAAATTCTTTCCATAAGAAAAAAAAGAAGAGAGAGAGAGAAGTAGATTAAACATCATCCAATTGAAAAGAAATCAATTTCCTTCCATCGCGAATAAACTAATAAAATTATAGTCGCAATTCGTCTCGACGATCACTTTTATCTATCTTTTAAGATTGAATGAAATATTTCAATTCTATTCGTGTCTTTTCTTTTCTTATTTTATTTTATTTTATTTTATTTTGTTTTATTTTAATTTATTATCTTATTGTTTTTATTATAAATAACCCTTTTTCTTTCTAAATAAAAATTGTATCGAGTGTTCGCGTTGGTAATTTAAAAAGGTCGATTCTAATTATATATCGATAACGTTAAAAACTTATAACGAGATAATGGATCTAGTGTGTTATACACTTTCTTATCAATTATTATCAAACTAGACATTTGCGATGTCGCGTAATAACTATACATTTATTACATATATTATATAATAAAAAATTGTTATATATAAAACCAAAAAAAAGATCATACATTTTTATTTTTATTTAATATAATATAATTGATAATATCAGATAATATTATTATCGAAACCATAAATCACATTGCAATTCCAATGTATGAGATTGTTTAAAGAAAAGTGTGGGTGTTAACGTTTCCATTTTTTACTGGAAATAGAAAAAAAAAAAAAACAAAAAGAAGAAAAAATAAATTGATAAATCAACAAGAAACGTGGATATCGTTTATCCTGGGGAAAAAGAAATGAAAATTTCAAGGAGGTTCGCGTCGAGGGAAATGTAAACGAATGAGTGACGAACGGATAGGTCAAGTTCGTAGATTCTTACCGTGACTAGAATTCTATCTGATTCTATCCCCGGTTGTAACTACGAAGCTTTTTACAGTATATAAACGATGTTTACTTTTGTTCCTTTTTTCTTCTTTTTTCTTTTTCTGATTATTACTATTTTACTATTTTTATGATTATTTTTTTCCATACAAGCAGCCTCAACAAATCTTATCGCAGTAGACAGGTTTTTGTGCGTAAGCCAAGAAATCGGAATGTTTAGCAAAAGTTTTAATTAAACTTTCTGAACCAAGCAACTATAAGTTATTTATATTTGTGTTGGAAGTTCATTCTTACATTTCCAACATCATCGTTACCTTCTTAAAGTAAATTGTCTTAATTCTATTTATTATTAACTTTTATCATATAAATCTAGCAATTTTATTATATTTTTTATTGAATTTTTTAAAGATTAATCTACTCCAACTATATATATAAATAATATTTTATATTATATATCATTATTATATAAATATTATATAATAGTAATAATAATATTTAATATAAATTTAATAAAAACATTAAAAATAGACAATATATGATAGGAACTTAATTATCATATAAAATATTAAACTTATATTCAATATAATTTTGTATTAATTTAATATTGAATTACTAATCCAAATGGATTAATTTTTAGTTATAAAGTTTAAATAATAATCTAACAATTTTTGTATGTATAACGTGATTAAATGAAAAAAAGAGTAAAAAAATTGTTACCTTATAATCGTGTCCTCGCCAATTAACAGCATTTCTTCCGTGATAGCCATCATAGTTTCCTTTTACCTCCTCTTTTCCAAACAAATTCACAATCTACCTTATTTTAAAAATCCACTTTTATTCATAAATAACAAACAAAATATTGAAGAATAAATCTTCGATCGTTGTTTCTTCGTACGTAATTATTTTTATATGTAAATATAATATAAATAAATAAATATATCTCCCCCCTTATAGATTTCGATGATTAAAAACATATTTTCATTTCTACGAATCGAATCATCTTATTGATATCATCTTCTCCTCTCGGTCTTGTTATACTAACAAATTTACTACTACTACTATTATAAATACTATTTATTAATATTACTATTATTATTATTATTATTATTACTCGTCGTAGTGTCCTTAGCGTGACAATTAATGTTTGCTTTTCTTTTTCTCTACTTTATTTCTTTATTTCTTTTTATTTTCTTTAACAATCCCGATATGAACCAAGCCGATAACAGACACGTCCCAGCATCTCCCTGTACATTTCGATAATAAAGTAAATCAAATGATTAATACGACTATCTCCTCCCACCTCTCCTCCTTTTTTCTCCCAAGTGAGCCATCAATTATTTTGTTCGAATTGATGCGAACCGATATCGCGTTATCACTAATTTCTCCTTGCTAAAGTCATTATAATTACGTCAGCTATTATTTCTATTATTTTTAACTAATGCTTTCGAATCAAATTTAACCCATTTATTAATCTCATTCGATGTTTATAATTTAACATGTATCATTCACATCGTTCATTATAAATTATGCTTATATATTATTTATTTAATTAATTATTAATATTTACACTAATTTATATCAGTATTATATAACAATTTACCAAATGTCTACCGACAAATTGTAAAGATGTATGGAGTTAATAAAAAAAAACAAAAAAAATATCAGTATTAATACTTTAAGATATAAAATTTTTAACATTTTTCAAATTTCGTAATTTAACACGTACATACACATAATTTTTACATTCATTTATATATCATAAAAATATTATATATGCACTACATTATTTATTTAATTAATTACCATTATTCATGCTAATTTTAAAACATTTATACGTTAGTTTCGTGCTTTGTTTTTTTTTTAAATTAATTACGATGCATCAAAAGTTACTTTTTATTTTAACTTTCTTTACAAACTTGCTGATATTGAATGAATTTTGATTGATTATTCAATTTATTCGCTTTATTTATTATTGTCCGTCTATTCAGATTTTGATTTAATTTTTGTTATTATAATTCAATAATGAAATATACTTTATCGGAAAACTGAAGATTTGTTTATTTTTTCTCGTAGTTGTTTACAATTTGAATTGAAAATAATTTATAGTTAATATAAATTTAGTTGAAATAAAATAAGATAATAATGTTAACGTTATCGTCGGCGTTACGCGCGGAACTGATCGCAAAGGATTCTCGTTTACCCTCTACTACCACCTTCAACGAATATCACCTTACGTATCCCCTACCATTTATAAAGAGGCGCAAGCGTATTGGTAGCTTTTATATCGGTGCGATTCAACACTAAATGACACGTTCAAGCTCAAAGATCGACGAGGAATAAGAAAAACACAGAAGAAATAGAAGAAAAATAAAAGATTCGATAAAATCAAATAACAATCGCTTATTTTATATTTTTCCTTAATATTTCATTTCTATTTCAAAATCAAAGAGAAAAAGAGAGAGAGAGAGAGAGAGAGAGAGAGAGAGAGAGAGAGAATCTTAAATTTCTGTTGTTTAATTTATACGCTATCGAATAGAATAATTAGAGTGAATTTGTGTATAATAAAAGTGGGACCTGCCGGGATTGTGAGCTTTTCCTATGCATTGCTCATAATGCCAGGCGTTTTTAGGTAACATAGGAATTGTTGCAGATATTTTTCCTAGGCATTGTACATAATACTTTTGGTATCCTATAGAATATAGAGAATTTATTCGTTCCGGAACGATATTGTATTACTATTAAAGAGGAGGGAGAAAACCAGTGGAGAGAGATGGATAAAGTGTGTGAGAGAGAAAAAGATAAAGACAGACAGAAAACATTCTACCGACGATTACATCTATACGTCCTCTTCAGTTGTGTTTCATCCTCGTGACACGAAAGTCGTTTCAAGATATCGTTTCGTATTCGCATCTCGTTAACACATACATTATAATATTTATTTCATTCAATCATGAACGATCAACACGAAGCAAACAATTCTACTTATTATTATTATTGATTAACACTAATCGTACCGAAAGCTTAATAATCTCGTCACGTATATGCTTACGATAAACGAGTTTATTTCTTTTTTTTAATCCTCTTAAAAGTTCTTAAGGAAAAGATAAAAAAACGAAAAATTTCTTATATAAGTTTGAACGATACGATAGAACGATACATAAGTGAATTGTACTTGTCAGTGCGACAGGTGCGCTTTCGAGATAACATATCGTTCAAGGTAAATTCCTAAATTTGGATTTTAATTATTATTATTATTGTTATTATTTGTATTTTGTTTTTGTTTCGCGGTTTTTCTTATCGATGCTTTTTCCATTTTGTTTATTTATTTGTTGTTCTTTTATTGCAATTGAAGATAAAGTGAAATAATGTTCAACCGGATACGTGGTACAGTGAGCGAGACAGGTAAGCTGTTTAACTTCTTGTTTTCAAGTTAGAAGACGACTAGGATAGTAAGAAAGGATAAAGAAATGTTAGCTTTTTATCCTAGTAAAGTTTCTTTAGATCGATTAATCCATTTTATTGTTCGAACACACAAATCCTATCCTAACGTGTTCCCTATTATTCGATCTCTTTCTCTCTTGTTCTCTTTCTGTTGGATTCAGGTAATACGTAACATCGTTCGATAAGTATCCGTTCAGCTTTCGAAACTTACGATTTCACGCGATCACGATAGTTTCCTTTAGTTTATTACACGCGATCCTTCATATATACATATATATTATACACATCAGTTTTTGTTCTATACTTTTAATTATTATTTCCGTTTCGATAAATAAATAAAATTGCTTCCCCAAAAGAATTGTGAAAAGAATTTCAGGTATTTATTCTAAACAAAAACTAAATTAAACTCCCTTTTACAGAGAATTAATTTCGCAGTTCTACCGTTAAATGTTTTCTGCACAAAAGTATGCGTATATATATAATATATTTCTGCAGTTATTTTTAATTATCACTTACAAAACAAAAATGAATTATACTTGTCTGAAAGTTGAAAAGAATTCGAATAGTTCGACTTTAATAAAAATCTATGTAAATTAAAATTCAACGTTTCATCGTAAGAAATTTTGTCTGCGTAAAAATATATATAAATATTCGATTATATGAATAAAAATGCAGGAAAAGCGTAAATATGATAAATCGGTATAAAAATATGAAACGAAAATGATGCTTATTGTAAGTTATAATTTTGCTTTGGTTTGCTGCAGCGATCAAATTAACGGATAAAAATGCTTGCAAAAATTACTTGAAACGTAGGCTACCAATTTTCGGCTGGTTACCAAGATATAAAGCGCCATGGTTGTTACAAGATGCGCTAGCTGGTTTTACCGTAGGTCTCACAGCAATCCCTCAAGGGATCGCTTATGGAATAGTAGCTGGACTCAGTCCTGAGGTAATTTATTCGTTATCTTTGTAAATACAGTTAATATAGAATAGTCGTGTTAACTGTATTTCCTATCTATTCAATTATCTTCCATCTAATATGATCGTCTTTAGTATGGCTTATATGCAGCTTTTATGGCATCCTTCGTTTATATTATTTTTGGATCTTGTGAGAACATAACTATTGGGCCAACAGCAATTATGGCAACTATGGTACAACCGCTTGTATTGAGTCATGGTCCGGATATGGCTATATTGTTGACATTTTTAAAAGGATGTATTATTACGTTATCGGGTTTACTTCATTTAGGTAAGTTAGAGAGTTCACACTTGTCTTCTTTTTCCTTGTATGGAAATTCATTCCACCTTAGACCAACCTTACCTTGTTTTTTTTTTGTTTTTTAATGAAAACGTTATAGATATATAATATCCTTTCTTTTGAACTATAGGTTTTCTTTTGGATTTCATCTCTCTACCTGTCATCACCGGGTTTACCTCGGCTGCAGCTATTAACATTGCCTCGTCGCAATTTAAATCCTTGCTTGGTATACCGGGAAGGGCCGAAAGCTTTTTAGATTCCATTATACAAGTTTTTTCGAATTTAAATGCGATCAGGTATCAGGATACAGTCTTGGGTGTATCCACGATCATCGTCCTGGTTATTTTCAAGGTAAGAATTCTTTTTCTTCTTCTTTTGAATTTTTTTTACTCTCCTTTACTTTACTTTTGAAGATATATTATTACGTTGTACGACCTAAGGGGTTTGATGTTTCTTTATATAATATCGCATTGCAAAATGAAAAAAAGAGAAAAAAACATTTTTAATTATGTAGAATATTTAAGATTATTAATTTCATTAAAATAGAACATCCTGCATAAATTTATTATATACATCGTCCTCATTAAGAAACACAATTTCTTTCAATAAGATATTTTTCTTTTGTTTTCTTTATCTATGATAACATCTCGAAAATTGATTTGATAATACCACTTATCGCAATAATACTATTATTTTTGTCAAGTGTTAATTAATCGATAAATTAATGTACTCGAAAATAAAAGATTATCATTATTATTACTTCTTATATATTTCTATATATACACTTTTATCCTATTATATATATATATATATAATATTTTATTTATAGAATTTACCTGGACGACGAAATGGTACTTGGGTGCAAAAATTTTTATGGGGTTTAACGTTAGCTAGAAATGCTATAGTCGTTGTCGCAGGAACCATTATAGCTTACATTTTTTATTATAACGGAGAAGAAATATTTAAACTCACAGGTAAAAAAAAAAAAAATATACAATAAAAATAAATAAATAATAAGAAAGAGATCAACAATTTTCGAGATCGCATCATTTCCATGAATCTTGTTACTTTCTAAACTCTTCCTTTTTAACAATACTAATAATTTATTTTTACGATGATACTTAGGATCAATGGGACAAGGTTTACCACCGTTCCAACCACCGCCCTTTTCAACGACTTACCAAAATAAAACTTATGATTTCATAGAAATGACGACGATTATGGGATCAACAATCATTTCCATTCCTATTGTCTCTACTATTGAACATATGGCAATTGCCAAAGCTTTTGGTAAGTTTCTTTTTTTATAAATAAATCTTAAAAATAAAAATTAGATATTAAAAAAAATTAAAAAAGAAAAAATTTCCTTTTACAATGAATTATTAGACAAATAAAAAATAAAAGAAATATTTAAAAATATATAAAATACATATAAATGTCATGCCTGGTTTTGTTCCTGATGGTCCGACATCAGTTTGTCTGTCCAGCTATTTTTTATGTGTGTTAGTTGTAATATATTCGGGTGATCAGGCAGGAGTCATATTCTTATCCTTCTTCTTCTTTATAAATTTCCGAAAAAGTATAATATCTTGAAACAATATTGTTTTATTTAAAGTTTTAAACGTTTTATCAGATGATTAGAGATTTAAAAGTATGTTGGTATTCAAACTAGACAAATTAGATGAAAAACTTAGACTTTTCTTCTTCTTCTTCTTCTTCTTCTTCTTATTATTATTATTATTATTATTATTAGCAAAGGGAAGGTCTTTGGATGCAACTCAAGAGATGTTCGCTCTCGGGATCTGCAATATTTTAGGATCTTTCGTATCATCGATGCCAGTTACAGGTTCATTCACAAGAACGGCTGTTAATCATGCATCAGGTGTAAGAACACCTATTGGTGGTATATTCACAGGTAATTTATGATAAATATGATTAATGTAATAAAAAATACCTACGATTTCGTTATTAGATATTTCGAGATTAAATTGATCAATCGATAAATGAAAACGAGTGGGTATAAAGCGTGAAATGAAATTCGAAAACAAAGATAATTGTAAATATGTGGTTTAGATTTGTTGTTTTTTATCAATAAGATTTTATGATTATAAGAAAGATAATTTCGATAGAAAGATCAGCGTGAAATAGAAAAATAGAAAAAAAAAAAAAACATTATTTTTTCACTTCTCTTTTTCTTTTACAGGTTGTCTCGTCCTTCTTGCAGCAGGATTTTTAACAGGTACCTTCCGTTTTATTCCTAAAGCTACTTTGGCTGGTGTTATCCTATGTGCCATGTATTATATGCTAGATTTTGATACTTATTTATTACTATGGCGTGCGAGAAGTAAGTATTATTTTATTATTTTTATTAATTAATCGTAAATTTATCCACCCGTTATCCTATTTTTAATAATATAATAAAAAAAAAGTGGGCAAACTTTTTAGAGATCGATTTTTTCGTAATGGTGTTAACGCTCCTACCATGTATCTTCCTCGGCCTTGAATTAGGAATAGCCATTGGTATAGTCTTAAATCTGATGACGTTATTATACTTTTCGGCAAGGCCATCCGTTGAAACTAAGCTCGAACAGGTTTGCTATAATAGAAGAGAAATATTTCATTAATATTTCTTTTTCATTTGTTGTACATTTATTTCAATCATGATTTGTTAGAATGATCATCATCAAGTTATGATACACATCATTCCTGAAGAAGCTCTTGCATTCCCAGCAGCCGAACATTTGCGTTCTAATGTAATGAAATTTACAGAAGATAGTTGTTGCAACGTTGTACTGGATTTTAAGAATCTTAAAAGAATTGATGTTACTGTTGCTAAGGTAAAATAATTATTTATATAAATATGAAAAGGTGATTAGGAAAGTGGCCTATTTTTTAAAATTTTAAAATTAAATGAAAAAAATGACTTTTCTTTTTTTAGAATATAAAATTACTTGCAAACGATCTCTCGTTGCGAGGACAAGAAATAATCTACGTTAATTGTTGCAAGAATGTCGAGGATATCTTGAAAACAGTTGCACCAGAATTAAAAACTGAGTTTCGCGAAGTTGCCATTGCGAATATTTGATAAGAGTGGAAAATAGACGAAGAGAAAAGAAGATAAGATATAATATGAAGTATATATAGAAGATACATCGACCGAGTTTACAATCATTGTGAGAAGGACAGATACAAAGTAAAATGATACCGAATTTGTCTTCTCAAATATTGTTTCTCTCAAAACAACAAAATTCGACGTTATCTTTTTCTAATCTTTCTTTTTTCTTTATCAAAATGTCCATCAGATTTAAAAAAGGAACATAATACTTTTAGAAATTCATTATGTGAATGATTTTTTTTTACGTGCAACCAGCTGATTATATCAGCTTACATTATTCATAAATTAATAGCAGATTACATTGTAACTTATATAATATTATAAGTGTACTTTTTTGTAAATAAAATTAAAATACAAAAAGTAAGGCGATAAAACAAATTATCTGTTACGATGACCACATTCATACTCGAGAATAGAGTCAGAATACAAATAGCAGAGTAAAACAAATGATATATTTTGCTAACCATAAGTATCTACTATATTATTTATACTAAATCTTCAGTCCAAGAGCATCCATTCATTTATTCACATTCACAGGTCTACTCTTTGTCTGATTCCTCTCTGCAAATCTGTTTGATACGATTACATTCATTCGGCATAGCCTTGCAGGTCCTTAACCCCTTAACTTGTGCTAATTTTTTTTGACCGGTTTTTTCAAAAAATCTCTGCGTAAAGTGGTTAAAGCAGCATTCAAGGTCTTCCATTACATCAGGGTGGTAGACCACGGAGAGAATTGTAAAAAGCGATTAAGTGCAACTATGATTTATCTATACCTGAAAACGACTTGATCCTCTTTTTTCTTTTCGTCCATTTGATGGTTACAATCCTTACCGACTAATTCAAAAAATCAGCACAAAAAAGTTGGCATAGAACCTCAACAGCAGAAAAAAATGAATAAGTACTCTTAATTGCTCACTAATTGCATTCTTTTTTAATTAATTATTTAATTAGTTATTAATAATTGAAAATACAAAAACGTTTTTTCTCATTTCTAAAGAAAGCAATGGAGTTTTCTATTGTTTTTTGTTTTCAATCAATTGCTGACTTTTTGTTTGTCCAGCTCCTCAATTTTATTTTATCAAATATATTTTATTTATCGTTAATTAGTTGAGAATAATTATTACACTTTGAATAATTATGAAATGGCGACGTCATGAGTGGGAGATATGTTATATGCATGTGCAATCACAAATTCAAGGTGCAAGCGCACTTTGAAAAAAATGAAAGTAAAGCTGGTATACCCCTGCAGACTGCTGATTCTGTGAATAATCATAACTGCCAGGTTAACATTTTTTTCAAATTTCTTAAGAAACTTATTTTTATTCATATTTTATATTCGTAAATTACAGATAACTATTATATATTTGTAATATCTTTTCTTTTCTTTAAATGATCATCACATTTATATAAGATTTCTTCTGTCTAGAAAAAGATTAATCTTAATTGTCTTAAAAGTTGATTCATTAAAACGAGAATAGACAATGACGCTAAATTCGAAAATTTTATTTTCATCGAACCGAAAGAGAATATCTCAAAATTTATTTTTGATATAGTTTCCCTATATTATTTTTATTTGCTTAAATTAATATGATGTCATTCACGTATGCGCGTGTATTCGTAATAAATATATAAATATATATATATTTATTTATTAATTTCTTTTTTGATAATACGCACATTAATGATAACTATTTAATAAATTAAAGAAATAAAAAGATAAGAACAAATATCTAAAAAAAAGAACAAAGAAAAAGTATTGTTTACTATTCTTTGTTTTTTTGTTGTTGTCGATTCATCGGAAGAATTAATTGTGCAACAACGATATTTACACTTGTGTCTGTGAAGAGTTGCAATTACTTATTCCAAGTATAAATAGTAATTTAACGAAGCAGATTAAAAATATTCAATTACCACGCTTATTTAAATAGTAGCACAGAGAGTGACGAGAAATTTATAAATATAAATTTTATCGTTTTCTCTATCTCTCTCTCTCTCTCTCTTTTTTGAACGATAAGAAAGATTAACTATAATGTATATGTATATATATATATTCGTCATGAACTACATAAAAAAAAAACCGCGATATTATTTATATTATTTTCATATGACTAGAGAAAATTGTGGATATTGAAAAAAAGATTAAAAATACAAAAAAATATTAAATGTCTCTACATCATATAGTTTACGGTGCACCATTACGACGATCATCACGATTGGGACGATTAATCATAGTGCGAAGTAATCGATGAACAAACGATCCCAAGATAAAAATATATTCACACGTATATACAAGGGTGTTTCGTAATGTGTGGGACCAAATTCAGGAATGAACAGCGGACACAAAAAAGTTCATATAAACGTGTGTCATATTTGACTTTGTTTATATGATCCACTCCTGAAATGGGTCCCACATATTATTTAACACCCTGTATATAAATATGTATGCATGTCCTTTGTTTACATGTATATATGTATATGTGCATCCTTTAATACATTCGTCGCCCAATTTTATTCAGCTATGTATTACAACCAAATATAAGTGATGGGGCGATGAACGTGTTAAATTAACTGTGTTGACTCTCATAGAAGTAATTTCTATCTATTATTTATATCATCATCATCATTATCATCATCATCATCATCATCATTATGAATTATTTCATAATTCAATGTTAGTTAGCCTATCATATTTTAAGGAGCAATCTCGTATTTTGCGAATAATTTTCTCTGTCTAATGCTAATTACATATTTAAACTCGTTAGAGACACACGACAAACGAACGTTAATGACGAGTTATTTTTGATAAATTGAAATCTAAAAAGCACACACAAAAAATAGGCCCCCTTTGCCACGAGCATAGGCATATAATGTTCTTTTATATCGTTGAATTCTTCAGCGAAAATCCTTTATGTGTTACATAATAATAGTAATATCAATATTCGATTACATAAATCTATTCTATATAAAAACAAAAACAAAAAAATTATATGAATTGTAATATAGTTATAAAATTTAAATTGTAAGGATAAATTAGAAAAAAAAAGGAGAAAAAAGAGAGCCAAGCTATTATCAAAGCTATTAATTTTCGGGCGACTTACTATGCATCTAAAGTATATTTTTCTATCATTAGAAACTTCAGCTTTATAAAGTCTTTCTTAGAGAATTAAAAAGGACAAAACAAATGAAAGAAAAAAATTCATAATTCATCTAAGCCAGTAATAGCATGGTGAATTAGTTAAAAGTTTTCATTTGAATGACCTCGACACAACCATTACGCTAGGATTCTTTATTTTTTCTAATAGAAGAATCCTGATGTAAAAGTAAAGGAGCTCTTTCTTGTCTGACTTCAGAAAGCGTTTCTAATTCTTGAACTGGACTTCGCGGCCAAACATTTCTTGTAACTCTTTCTTGATGATTCCCTCGATCATATACCTAGAATTTAGTTTTACATTTACATATTAAATAAATAAGATCATTTTTATAAGAAAATAAAAAAAAAAAAAATCCACACAGCCTTTAAATATTTTATAATACTTGAAATAATATTATTTACTTGTTTGTGATGAAGCTCATGCAGGTACAATGTAGATAAAGACATATCAGCTGCAATTAAGTCTGTCGGTACCGACTTATTTATAACTACTTCGTTTCCAGATCCAAAAATGGATGCACCAAGTGAATTGTTTGATATACTCTGTTGCAGTCCATACATGAATCTTTTATCACTGTGCAATGGACCTTCAGCTCTTGTGACTCCATAATATTGGTAACGCGATATACTTTGACTGGTAGATGCTAAGTTAATTGGGACCGAAACATCTAAATTACCATCAGACTGGTAGTTAAGTGCGCTGCTCATATTTGGAATACTTTGTTGGTTTGTCATACTTCGAAATAGATTTGATACTATTCCGTCGTACTGAAAAATAATTATAAGTAATTTATTATACAAGCAAATAGATAAATCGATAATTGTTATCATTATGAAGAATATATGTATACTTACTTGAGGTCCTAAATCAGATACATTAGTTAAACTTGCAATCAATGGGTTTTCGATGGTTGGTACACTATTAATATCCCTCTTAGCTCTCTCTCTTAATGCCGTAACAAAGTTTTCTGCGTGACTCGGCGGCTTCCATTCTGGATTGGTTAGAGTAAAATGTATCAGGGATAATTCCGTTTTACCATCCTCAGCCGGCTCTTTAACGTCCAACTTTCCTACATTAATGTTACACGCTGGATTATCGTATCCTGTATTACGATTATCTATAGGATTCTGATCAACAGTTTGCCAAGCTGGATTTCCATGTTTTCTTATATCCATTTGAGCGAAACTACATACATCACCGACTCCAGTTACTTCGATAGTAAAATTACGAAAAAAGTCTACAATTTCTAAAGCTCTGCGTCTTATGCGGAAGCACAAAATAAATGGTGTTACTAAAGGAGATATCAATTCTTCCAGTAAATGCACAATGGTATGTTGGAAGAGTACAGCTACCTGTGCTCTTGTTTTTTGTGTATGTGCAGTATCTCGCCAACTGTCAGGGCTATAATGTATATGCGCCAAAACACCGTTCAACAATGCATCTGGACACCATACTAAATTTTCACTGGGTATGAGTCTTCTTGCACCGATTACAACAAAACTCAAAAACGTTGCTATTGTTATCATGTGGTCAACATGTACGATAGTATTCCATATTAGTCCATATAACAAAGTAACGAAACACAGACAGCCAAATGTTGTTGCAAAAAATTTGGCCACGACCGTAGTTGTTGGGGAGGTAAATAAATTCATATATTTTTGAGCAGGATGATAAGCACGATTTAATCGAACATTTAATTCGTGATCGAGTTCATTGAAATGACGAAGATACAATCGACCATACGGAGACCACATTCTTAATCCCAAAGTACTTGGTTCGTTCTTTACTAGCTGCATTTAGAAATAATATTTGTTTTTTAATTAAATATTATATTAACAAGAGGAACTTAGTGAGAAGAATCTTATTCTTTTTAATATTTATAGTATATTATTTGATGACTTACCTCGCCATAGCTAAAAATTAAATGAAGGATTTGCCATAAAAGAATTAATGGGCATAGTAGGAAATTAGCTATTCCTATCCATAGAATTTGTTTCGATAATGCTCGCGCCAGTTCCTGCCTCTTATTTAATTTTTTATATTCTTCCTTTAAGTGCCAATTATTTTCAAAAGGCGACCATGGTCCCCCTACGGTGAAATGAACAGACAAAAACAACTGAAATTAATTGATTATAATTTTATACATATTTATGAATACTTACAGAATAAGAGTAATCCAATATTATATTTCAATCCTTTAGTCAAAAAAGTAATTTTACCAAATATAGGGATTTTAAATTTGAGAGGTAACAAGGATTTGTTGATCATAGCCACCTCATAATTTTTAAATCTTAATATCCTATGATATATGTCTAATTCCGTTAGCTCTCTTTTATGGATGCACATTTCCTGTTCCTTTTGAACTTCTATTACTCTACTTTGAACTTCGTGCCATGTAAAATTATCTAAATCCGCGTCATCAATTTTTAATGCTTCATTAAAGAATAATTTAATATCCCAGAACTTAATGAGATGATAGAGAACTTTAACGATGCTTAAAGTCAAATAAATAGCTGCAAATAAAATGCAGAACCATGTGGCCCATCCTATGGAAGCTAAACATTCCTCGGATGAAAATAGGACATCGGGGATTGTTAATTTGTGCTGGATGTCTTCGTATCTATATAAAGAATAGATAAAATATTTCAACGATAGAATATAAATAAATGAAATATCATTGACATACCATATTTCACCATAATCATATTTGTTTATATTCTATCTAAGAACAGAAGATAAAACTTACCCAAGTAATACAGGATAATTGACACAATGTAAGAGGAACGTGAAGACAGTGACTATGAAAATGATTTCTAGTAATTCAAAAAATTCTTCGAGCATCATACATTTGAAGCCATGCTTTTGATGATAATGATACATTCTCATAAAGAATGAATCCAAATCTTCTATATGATTCCATCTGGCCTTGTTTCCTTCCGGTACTACATGTATCATAACACCTGATTCTTGAGGCGTTTCTTCTTGTTCATTATCATTGTCGCCATCACCCTCACCCTCGTCATAAGACTCGAGCTGTTGATAGCTGCCATCCAATATAGTTGTCATCTGTAAATGTTAATAAGTTTAAGAAACCGATACACTATGGTAAATTATAGAAAAATGAAAATGACATAGATTGTGGACAATTAAGATTAGCGTGCCACAATTTACAAAAATGTATGTATAAAAATAACACTAAAATGCTAAATAAGTTATGAATTTCTCAAGAAGGACACATATCTAAAGATGATACCTTTGTTGTTTGCTAAAATTTGTAACAATGACGTTGCATATTTCACGTATGAATATAATAACAACACAAATATTCATACTGATACTTGTAACAAATAATAATGATACAATGTACATGCAAACATTTATAATATGACATACGATTGAACCTTAGAGATGGAGCATTACCGTTTTAGCTCTTCGGTTTGGCTCCACACAGGTAATGACGGTATCTCGTTTCATTCTTTCATGTCATTAAGTTTATTTAACTACTGGTGGAAAGTTGCTCCCAAATCTGCATCTAAAATGCAGATTATGCGCCAGATACGTTAAGAGGGGAAGAGAAATAATAGCCGTTGTGGATCGCTAGATATTTTATGTTTAAATTTGATATTGCGTATATTTAAATAAATTTGTAATAAGACATCATTGTAATGATGATAGTTATTAAATAATTCTAAAACTTTCGACGTTGTTTGTAATCGTTAAGAATATAGACAAGAATAAAATTTGCTAAACCTGATGACTACTAATGTTTTCTAATAAGAAAAAATAAAAATGAAAGAAAGAGAAAGAAAAGAAATCGTTTTAGTGAAAGAAGGAGAAAAGGAATGAAATATATGAGAGTAACAAAAGAAGGAATTTGAAATGCACCGAGTTGATGAACTAACCACACGAGTCAAACCACTTTTAATTCTACCTAATGCTAATGCTATCGTATTAACAACACAGTCACCTTTATAAACACGATAGACTCTATCGCTCTCTCGACCAATAGCTTATCCATGCTCTTACTTTCTGATTAGCGAAGAAGACAATATCGGTCCTTCTTCCTTCTCTCATCATGTGTTTTATTTTCTTAACGCAAATTGTACAAACAGGTAGAGTAGGTTACTCTGTCTTGTCAATGTCTGTAATCGAAAACGTGAATGACTAAAAAAAACAAAGCAGCAAGAAGAAAAAGGATAATACTCTTGAAGAGTATAGCTATCGAAGAAAGCCTCTTTGTTGTAATTTCCATCCTATTGAAGCGATACAAATGGTGGAAGAACAAAGAAAATCAAAACGCATTATCACAGAAAACGACGATGTCGAAATTCAGAGAGAGGGGAATACATTTTTTTGCCGATGTGTGTTTTAGTTTATTGAAAATTTGTCAATTAAATTAGAAAAAAATAAAAAAGAAAAATAAAGTGATCATAATATTTATCGTAGGATTTATAATCGAAATGAATATAATATACGCTAGTCTGTATTACGCATCCGATTTGCTTATCGGATTCTTCACTTATGTCTTAACATTAACGTGTGACCTTTATTTCGATACGAAAATAGATCTGTGCGTTTAAAAAAACGCAGTACGGATAACTCAACGCGTATGTTTGCTAACACAGCTGATCTTCATAAACAAAGCGTGGAAATATCCCGCGATTATTCATACCTTGTTTGACTGCTTTTCCAAATTCTTTTCCTTGAGATTACTTGCAAGTCTTTTATTTACATCGAACTGAATCCTCGTGAATCGACATTTACATGTTGATTAACTTTACACGTCTTATTCACAGCTAATTTAGACATTTGACCGTTAAGAATGCTTAGCTCCGTCCTTCAAAGCCACCATCTTTACTGATACTTTCTTTTATTTCTCTTGTTCACTCTGCGCCGATTATCGCGCATGTAGCGGTTAAAAAACGAACTATTTTATCATCGTTGCTCGATCAATCAAAACGCTAATAGTTGATACAAAAGATTTCCTTTATATCATTAATTTATGAATATGAATATGTATAAAAATACATGCATCCATATATATTTTTATATTTTTTTCCAAGTGCGCTTGCACCTTGAATTTGTGGTTGCGCATGTGTATAACATATCTCTCACTCATGATGCCGCCATTTCATAATTATTCAAAGTATAATAATTATTTTCAACTAATTAACGCGAAATAAAAAATATTTCATATAATAAAGTTGAACAAATAGTGTGCAATTAAGAGCACTTTTGAATTTTTCATATTAATATGAAAGTTCATTAATATCAAAGTTCGTAGACTTTTGCATTGATTTATTCTTTCCGTAGATACGTACATTGACGAAATACTTCGAAGATACGTTATGAAATCGTTGACGAATTACTCCGTAGATTCACACATGGACGAACTTTTGTAGTAGTCACGTTTGAATTATATTTATTATTTTTTAATAATATTATATATTCTATATATTTATGATTACAAAAAATAAAATAATTTTTTTTTATAATTAAATGAATTAATAATAAATTTATTTTTCAATTGATTTTACTACCGTCGTTTAAATTAATTGTTTCATACGCGACGATGGATAATTCGATTGTTTATTATTTAAGTAATTAATTAATAATTAATAATCTATTCATATATACGTAAATATATATGATTAACATAGATGTTAAACGAAAATTGAGTCGAGTTGTTGCAATCGATAATAATTAATTTCAATTGTAATTATTAATATTTAATCGAATTTAAATATAATCCAATACTAATTCGAATATTATGGTAATTTTAAATTTTGGAGAAAGTTCATTTTTAATCCATCATCTTCTATAAATTATATTTATATATCCATATGTTACTTCCAAAAATATTACCTTAAAGAGACATTTTTGTAATTTTTTTTTGTTTAAATTCTATACGAACACATACGAGTTAGATTATTATAACGCGAATATGAAAGCAAAATAATAGTTCACTTTCAAACTAAATAATGATTAAGTTTACATAGATTTAATAGCAATATTTACAGAGTATCTCTTGGAACATGGCTTACAGAAGTATCGTATTGCTCGAGAGGGGTGGAATGGGGTTGTTGGTTTGGGGTGATTGTGGATAGATGTAGGTTTTATTTTTTTTTCATTGACCTATGTGTTCTTGGTTATCATTTATCACGCGAATTAGGCATGATCATACGAGCATTGATTATTCGAATACAATACGTAAAAAATACGCGTCTTAATGGAATAGTAAAGAGCTCACGTTCGTCGTTTAAATCTTACGAATGTATACATGCGTGTGTGTATGTGTGTGTATATATGTATGTTCGTACATAATGATGCGACACGTTTTTTTTAGAGTCGTTACGATGAAGTCATTTCTAAGGACAAAAAGAAGCCAAAAAAATTGTAGGTGATTGATTAAAGAAAAAAATATAAAGGAAATTGTTAATGTTTTTATGCTGTAAAAAATTTTGTGTATGCTGCTTTGCTGTATTTCATGCCATTCGATCTAATCTAAAACTTTTATATTCGAATAGCATGATATTTTGAACCTTGTGTATGCGTATGTGGGCACGCTCGCACGTGTGTACATGATAGGGAATGGATAAATAGTTTTACAAAAAGGTGCATGCACACACAGATTCGCCCGCTTGTACGCAGATATACACACGATCGAATGAAGATTCTTCTATTGAGCTGAACAAAAAGGTGCAGTGAATAGTTAAGAAGAAAAGGTTACTGGATGTTCTATTCTTACCTTTTTACCTTTTCGAAACGAGCGCAAAGATGATTTGAGATATAGTATTAAACGCGAATTGCATGAATGCAAATTATTAAAACGAGGAATGATTTTCAGCTTAATTTTACATAAAAGTACACATCAAAGGAATAAGCCAGATAAATAAATATTAAAATGGCTTCATCGTCGCACGTGGACAATGTCGATAATATTATTTAATGACTTGCTATACGAAACTTATAGAGCTTTCGTAAATATTCGACAAAAAAATGTATGTAGCTACCATATTGGTGTTTCCGTCCAAGTAGCGATCGATCTAAATTATTTTATTAAATTTTGAAAAATATTAATATTTATATATTTTTTTCCTTTTTCTCCGCCCTCCGCCCTCCCCAAATGCAAGCTCCATGATTATTATCTAATAAATGAATATAATAATAATAATCGTTAAATGGAATCGATTATTTTGTCATTTTTTCGCTACTTGGATCGTCGTCGTCGTTTCGTTAATAGTATCGTCACTGTTATAATCATCGTCATCGACATTGTCTGGATTATTTACTCTCGAGGGACTATTTGACCAGGACGTCTTGGTGCTATCCTTCGTCTCGGTGCTAGCAAACCACCGAACCCTCTTGTTTCTTCGTGCTTTGTGCTGGCAGCTGTGCTGGATTCAGCTGAGGTTGCCAATTCGGTCGCTTGTTCATTATCAGATGACGATACACCAGTCTCTTCTTCGGAAGTTTCTTCTTGACTGGTTTGTGCAATAGCTGCTGGTGCTTCTGTTATTGTTGGTTTTCTACGTGGTAACAATGGCGAACGTCTCGACGCAGCAATCGGTGATGAGGGTGTTTTCGTAGTTGCCTTTGGATGAATCTGAAGTCGATTTCTGTTTCTGAGCTTGTTCAATGGATTCACCGTTGTTGGTTTCGATGCTGGGGGACTCGTCTCGGCAGGCGCCTGTTTGACAATCATATTATTTGATTTTTTATTCTTTTTTTAGAATAAACGATTATAGCAAGTTTATTTATCTCTCCTCTAAGAAATGCTTCACTCTATTTCGTGACTGAGGATGTTTAAGAAGGTCGAAAGATTAAAAGTATTCGAGAGTCTTCTCGTCGATGACATTTCAAAAGGCCATTCAGTGAAAGTGGACTCGAGAAAGAGAAGAGAGAAAGAGAGAACTATGTATCGGATTGATGACATCATCGTCTTACCTTCTTTTACCTAATCTTTATCTTTACCAGTATATCATAATCTTTTAAGTATTAATAAAATACAGACAAGATATAGAGATGTATGAAATTATTGAAAATATTTGAAAATAATATATTATAAATGATTGTTTATAACCTCATGAGTTTCTTCCTCGGTTCCTTCTCCAGCTGGTTCTTCTACTGATCCTTCAGGTACTTCCTCTGGTGCACTAGTTGTAGATGTACCCGGAGTAATAGCTAGGCCAGGTTTTTGTCTTAAATTTAGTCTTCCAGCTGGTGGTCTGGCTACAGGTGATAATCTACCAGGACCTCCAATACTTCCAGGTGCTCCTGGTAATCTCGAACGTACACCAGATTTTAATATAGGCGATGGGGACAACGTACTGACGGTTGCACTTTCAGCTGTTGGACTTTGTCCAATTTCCTCTTGACTGTCTTCTTGACTGTTCGTAGTCGATGGAGCTGCCGTTGGTCTTCCACGTTTGCGATTGATGTTGAGTTTGTTGAAAGAAGGACGCGAAATTCCTGATGGTCCAACTGAAGAAGCACCATTACCATTGCCGTTGCTGCTGCTGCTACTAGTGCCAGTGGCAGGAGGKGACGTCGTTGAGACACTTCGAGAACCAATTGTACCTCGGAATCTTCCTCGAGATGTACCACTAGGTTTTTCAGCTGCAACAGAACCTACCGATTCCTTCTGAACAGCATCCTCCTCAACTGGTTGTTGTTGAGATGTCTTTTGACCAGGTCTTGGTCTCTTAAATCCTCCCCCATTCGAGGATCCTCCGAAACGACCTCGTGTTCTTTGCGTCGGCTCTACTGGCGATGATGCTTCTGTCGTACTCGTTGGATTACCATTATTTGACTTAAATCTAAACATCCAAAATAAACCACCAATGGAAGTTGATCTTAAATAGATTATCAAGATTATTTTACCGACCTATTTCTAGTTCCAACTCCACCACCTGATACTCCAGGTCGACGGAATTTGCCTCGGCCAATTGGGGTTGGTACAGTTGTGGTAGGAGCTTCTGTCGTTGTAGTTGTCGTAGTAGGTTCAGTAGTAGTCGTTGTACTTGGTGTTGTAGTAGTTGTCGTCGTCGTCGTCGTTGTTGTTGTAGTCGTTGTTGTACCGACCGATGTCGTACCAATTGTAGGATCAGTCGTAATTGCTGTTGATCCAGATAAATCAGTCGTTGTGGGTATCGAATCTGTTGATTCATCATCTTCAGAAATAGTCGAAGTCGTGGAATCAGTTGATTCGTTAGTTTCATTTCCAGGCATGTCTATTAAATTGGTTTGCCCTTGTAAAAATGCATAAAGATCTAAAGCTACTTTGTCCATCGCCGAGGGATATTCGGTAGTCATAGCATTTTCCGTAGTAACCGTGCTTGTACTGATGTCTGCCGGGGAAGACGACGATTCTGTTTCTTCTGATGCTTCCTTCTCTTCTGCCGACATTTTTTCTTTGGAAATTTCAAGGGACGGGACACTTTCTTCGTCTGCTTCTTCTTCTTCGCTGGACAATTTCGATGATTGATCTTTGTTCAATTCTAATTCAGCCTGAAAGTATTAATAAAAGTATTCATTTATTCCGATTTATTCACATATTAATTTACTATACCTTCATTTTATTGAATTTTATTCTTATTGTTAATATTTCGTATCATTAATTCTACCTCAGGAATTGTAGTAACTGGACGTCTTCTAGACAGAGGTGTAACAGCTGGTGGACTTTCTGATATATCTTCAGTAACCGCAGCTTCTTGAATCCTATGTCTTCCACGTCCTCTCGTAGTCACCGATTTCTCTTCTGTATCTTCATTAGGTGTTACACCGAGAAATCTTACCGGTCCTTTCGGTAAAACCTGAGGAAATTCTGGCCCTTCCTGATGTGTCCGAAAACTACTGGAATCGACGAGATCTAAACCAGGTCTTGGACGATTTCCACGTGATCTCGTAGCTTCCGTTGTGCCTGTGTTGTGATTCGATCGCGATCTATGAACATAAAATAAATACAAATATTAATAACATATAATAAATATAAATATTCATATCATTAAATCACTTTAATGTAAGTCAACATAAATTATGACAAATTTTCAATCCATCAAACTCATTCATGAACAAATTATTTAATCAATTTGTTAATCAATTTTGTTTTTTTCTAATAGTCAAACTTGGTAGTTTGTACTTTAAATGAATGAAAAACGGTAATTTACCTGGGTGGAAATCTGGTATTGGCTGGAAGTCTTTCTTCGGAGACATCATCCGTATCAACGAGCTGCCTTCCCCGGTTTCCATTTCTATTTGGGATGACTTCGTTGCTAGCCGGTTCAACGGTGCTGCTGCCTCTATCAACTGCGTTGTATTTGTTCCTGTTGCCACTTTGACCACCTCTCCTTGGGGATGACGTAGTTCTAGAATTCACGTCGTAATTGTTCGTCACTTCTGTACCGGATGTACCAGCTTTATTTTCATCTTCCTCGTCGTAATAATAATACACATACT
Organism: Polistes canadensis; assembly: GCF_001313835.1. Classification (NCBI taxonomy): domain Eukaryota; kingdom Metazoa; phylum Arthropoda; class Insecta; order Hymenoptera; family Vespidae; genus Polistes; species Polistes canadensis. The sequence goes on along the minus strand of NW_014569686.1, from coordinate 222,580 downwards.
CGTATTCGTAATCCTTTCCGTTAGGTCCTTTCTTCACCTAAATCAAAATAAATTCGAATTATTGACGTATGTAAAGTGTTCATTTTTGTTTCTTTTTTTTAAATCATTACGAATTAATTATTTACTTGAATACGGGAATTTGTACCAGCTGGTACCAGACTGACGTCACTCAAATCATCGAAATGTCGGTCGGCAAATGAAGCATAAGTATCTTTTCCATCCTGACGAATAATATTCACTGGGACGAAATCGAATGAACGAGCTTCTCGTGAAGTCGTCAATATTGGCATCATAGTTGTTGGGTATTCATTACTGAAATATTTTTTATTTTATTCTTTAATCCAATATTCCTTAAGCCACGTTTTTCAAAATAGATTATAATAATATTTATTAGTTAATTATTATGAATATAATTATACAAACATACATTATACTAACAATTTGTTATTGAGTAAAATAATAAATTTTGCATAATAATATGAAATATTAAATTAATATTAGATTTACCTGACGTAAACACCTGGAATAACCGAATCTTTTTGAAGATTGACCATCGTACGATGTGAATCAACTTTCTTGACGCCATCTTCTTCCAAAACTCCAGTATCGCTAAAATTTTCCAGTTCGACGCGTGCTTGCCTCTTCGTCTCGAATTTATCCAATTGATCATCGTTTTTAGGTTCCAACAATTTAATCGTATCTAAATCCAAACCTCTTTTATTCGAATATTCTAATTTCAAATTAGCTTTCTTCACATTTTTCGTATCTTTCGAAATCGTTTTCTTCTCATCGATAATACTTTCCTCCTCGATTATGGGCCTGACTAAGTCATCTGGTATTTTATGAGACGTTATAAACTCTAAAATACACAATTTTTTCCTTTGAATTTTCTTTTTTACAGTTTTTATGATTTAAAAAATTAATTATTTCTTTTTTTATTACCTCCAATGGGAATTATTGCTTTCGAATCATCTTGTTTGCTTATGGATGTTTTCGAAGTAACATCCTTTGCTCGAACGTGTGCAATAATGCAGCATATTCTATGAGACAAAAAAAAGAAATACTATTATTATTGTACTTATATTATATTGTATTTAATTCTATTAGAAAAATAAATAAAAAGAAGAGAGGAAGAGATTGGATGCAAAACGTAATGCTCTTAGTTTTAATGTACATTGAGAATGACGGCATAGTGATCGACACGACAACATAGTGAAAGTTTAGTTCAACTTTTGCTACAGGCTGCATCAGAAAGGCCACCTTCTCTCTAAAGAGAGTTTCTTCTTTACAAATTTAACCGTGTCTTCTATTTTTATATTCTTTCTTCTTCTTTTATTGTTTTTTTTTCTTTCTTTTTTTTCTCTTTTAACTTTTCACTATTTTTTCTTTACTCTTTCTCTTGGTCTTGTTCTTTGGTAAAAAAAAAAAAAAAGAATTGGAAGTTAAAGTTTATAATTTAGGTAACAAGATCTTCGTGAATCGAAATTAATTATGGGAAGATTGGAGAGAGAGGATTCGTGTAATTGGAGAAGAAAGCGAAAGCTTTTAATAAATTCGTCCTCGTCCTCATTTTGGTCTCAAGGTCTTTCGGATGAACGACTTCTGGGAATTTAATTTGGATCATTTCGGACGACCTACTTATACCTAATCATTCATATAATACACTAATTAATTATATTTGTATACAATACTAATAGTATTCACAATTAATTAATATATTAATAATATTTGTTATATAATAAACTATTAAAATAAAATAATAAATAAATAAACATTTATTAATTTAATAAAATTACAAATAATTGGAGTAAATATAATGAAGATAAATCATACGGATAGATATAAAAGATCGAGGATCAAATATCTTTTAGCGATCGATGTTGCATTTGCAAGGTCGATCAGTTACGATCGATTTCTCCGTTGACGATTTTAAGACGAAGGATAGCAACTTGCTAAATTAGCCCTACGTGTCTTCCAACTTTTTTGGCAAGGTCTTTTAAATCAAAAAGAACAAAAAGAAAAAAAAGAAGAAAAAGAAAAAGAAAAGAAAAGAAAAGAAAAGAACAAATGTTGTTTAGAGGACAATCTATTTTCTACGAGCTTACGAGAGTGAGTATGAAAAGTGACTTGTTAATACAAGTACACCTTTTTTAAACATGTTCTTATTTTTTGTTTATTAATGTACATATACGTATAGATATTTATCTATGTATAAGAACAGGATGAAAAGAGTTTGCGACACTCGCTAAAGCACTCGCTGTGTTGTCAGATTCGGCCGTTCCGTCTGGCCGATTCTTCCGGTTCGCAAAGAGATCGTATACCTATGCGTTTTAGAACGTATGTATTTATACATATCTATGTATATTTGTATGTATGAAGCAGGTGGAAATACTAGTTTTATCATTACAACATATGTTCTTTCTATCATATAGTTTGATATTAAAATGATTGATAATATGAAAGGATATTAATAATCACTTTTATAAATGAATAATTTACTATAGGAATTTTTTTTTTCACATTTATTAAATTGTTATTATTATTATTGAGGTATAATTTAAGATTGTTATTCCAAGATATTTTTCTACATATGTGTGTGTATGTTAATGTATATAAGAATATAATATATATATATGTATATTTTGTGAAATCGTATGGGAGAAAGCTGTTGCTTCCACTATAAAACATTTATACACATAACTATCTATGTATACATACATACATAAATACATACGTACATGAGAGTATACTCTTTGCACATGAATATTTTCAGTGACACGAAACCGTTAACTTATGTAAGTTATAATATTACAACATTGAAGTGAGTCTTCGATAAGACTTAGGTAAGTAATTGTTTATATATTATATAAATTTTGAGTAGAATGTACACACATGTGAGTGTGTGTGTGTATACATGTGTGTGCTTTTCTTTTTAATAATACACATTTTTCTATTTTTATTTTAATATGTTTCGAGGAAAAATAAACACACGTGTGTGTGTGTCTCTCTATCTCTCTCATTGTTGATGATATAAATTATTTTTTATAAAATTATTCATGTAAAATAACAATGAGAAAAGATCATTTAGTTAATTTAATTAATTTATTTAAAATATCTAACTTTTCAGATATTTTACTTTAATTTGTTTCTTAATTATTTTATTTTTGGAACTCCTACATATGGTTATATTAACCATTATGTTCAAAATTGATTCTATTCACGTACTCGAAGATATTTTTATACTGTAAAAAGTTTTATTCATTTTTATATATATATATATTGGATTAAAATTTAGTATTGTAAATTGGGAGCATAATCGAATCTGTTATTTTATCTTTGGTTGACTGATACATATGGTCATTACGATCATACTCAAAATTAATTTTACTATCGTACTTGATAATATTTTTTAATTCTACAAAAAATTAGATAAATTTGTATATATTAAAAATATAATTTAGTATTATAAATAATGCACATATAATTAAATCTATTTTTTTATCTTTGATTGACTCTTACATATGGTCGTTTTAATGAGCCCAAAAAATCGATTTAATTTCAGAAGATTTATCTTCCAAATGAAAAACGTTTCCAACATTTCATTACATTGAATTATATTAAAAAACAAAAAATTATATATAAAATCATATACGTAGATCATAAACTAAGAAGAATTATTTATCTTTCTTTGTAAAAAGATCTATCGATCCAGACGCCATAATAATTTAGGACAGTATCGACGTTCTTCGATTCTCGATCCGATTCGATACGATTCTGTTCGATTCGATTCGATTAGACGTTAGATTTAATTTAATTCTCGAAACGTGAATATTTAATCACCCTTTCACTTAAGTTAAAACTGGTCCAAAATAAATAATCGTACGTTTTTCGTACGTAAAAGTAATTATTTTCTCTTGTTTTTTTTTTCGATAAACACACACATGCACATACACATAAATGTATTCAGATAAAGATACACTTGAAATGAAAAATGTAAGATGGAATGATAATGAACAATAAAAAGATATTAAAATATAATGAAAAACGCTAAAAGAATAAAAGAAAAAGAAAATAATGATATTTCGAAGAGACACCAACGTAAACGTCATCGTTGATCGTCGTACTCACAAAAGAACGTTTTTCAGCCACATGTCTGCACAGCACACTTTCTTCTTTCTCCTTTTACTTTTTTCTTCTTCTTCTTCCTCTTCTTCTTCCCTTTTTTTTAGCACCACCAATCAATAAAACGATGATTTTATATTTCAATATTTTCTCGTGAAAAAATGTTCTTTTTCCAAATACAATTCGAATCTTTGATCAACTATTTGTCAAAACACTATTTTCTTTTCGTTCCAATGTGTTCCTTTAGATATTTTTCTTGTAAAACGTCGATCTTTGTCACCGTATAACACACGTGATGATCATCGCTCTGATCTCTTAAATCAAGATCATTAGCGAGATGATAGATTATACGATATTTTTCTTTTTTTTATAACGATATTTCCTTTCAGGTCGTCGTATTCGCGCAACTTACGACCTACGACTCGCGAAATCAAACGAATGATTTTCCCCCGTTAATGTCGGATCATACAAACACCTACACACACTCACACACGTACACATAGACAAACTTAAGAAAGAAAGGAGGAAGGTGAAGAGGTGAGGTGAGCAGGGGAGGTGGAATGGAGGGGTTAATAAAAAATGAGAAAAAATAAATGGGCAGAAAGGGGAAGGGAAATAGAATAATTATAATAATAATGATAATTAATAAAAATAAAAGAAAGAAAGAAGGATAAAGAAAGATACGTTCAGTCACGGAGTAAAAGTAAGAGGTAGTCGAAGAACGTGGTGGTGAGGGTATGAGAACGGCGGCAAAGGCAGACCTCTACTTATACGACACCCACCACGGCCACCTGGATACACCCCACCAGTGCAATGAAAACTGGACACCACGTAGGAAAGACTCGACTTCGATGTACGAGAGAAAAGGAGAGATTCTTTATGCTTCTAAAACTCCCTACTACTTATCCCGAACGAAGCACCGTTCTTATACTACCATGTAAAACGTTCATTTGATTTTATATAAATGTTGTTTGTTCTTTAATTAATATGTAGATGTACATTATACCAATTAAAGTATTTCTATTCAAAGTTGTAAACATTCATTTATTAAGATAAAAAGAAAATTTATTATCAAAGATGTGTACTTTTTTTTGTATTCATTATTTGGTTGGATAAATTTATGTGTTTATTGTTTAAATAAAAATTCATTAGGTCATGAATTGTAAAGTAACAAAATTGATTTTTAATTGAGTGATATAATAAATTGTTAAATTAAATGAAATTGTAATGAATTTTAATGTAAGATTTTAGTTGAATAAATATATAAATTTTCTATTTGGGAGATGATTTAATGTAGATTTTAGCGTTATTAAGCGCTTTCACAATAAGCAACGACACGAGAATTAGCTAATGTAGATATATGAATAAAGGTTTATGGTACTTACGTTGATGGTGTTGTTGTGTAGTAATCGTTTTAAAGAGAAGAGTTTAAGTTAGTTTATGTGGAATGTCCGCAAAGCCTTGAAAAAAAAAAAAGAAATAAAGAAAGAAAAGCAAAACAAACGTTAGTGAAACTCAAAGCTTCCGTTATCGATGCTAGCTAATACTGACACGAGTAAACTTTGCAAAATACAGGAAGAACATAATTCTTTTCTTTTTAATATTATGTACTTACAAGTTTGTCGCTTGTCTAAAGATTATAATTTTTCATTGTTTCATTTAACAAATATTTATAATTTCATTCAAATCATTCTCTAATTATTTTCTTTTTCTTTTATATAGATATTATTGTTCTGTTTCTTTTTAATTTCTAATCATGTTCATAGTCGAATGATTAGAATTTTTCGCATACATTAGTGATTACCTACTTTCTTCTCTTCTTTTATATAATATTAGATATTTAATATTATTTTCAAATACAGTTTATATCCTTTTTATATAACATTGCAAATTATTGAATTTTTAAAATTACAATTAATTATTATTTAGTAATTAAAAGGCATGATTTGAGTTGAATTAATCGTTCCAGTATATAGCTTTTTGTATCGATTCATCGCGATGTCTCGAGTAGTACTGTAGGTGTCAAGGCCCAATGAAACCGTGAGCTGTATAAACTAGCCGATAGTTGCGAACGCAACTACCGACAACTATAGTATGTATATATATATAGTAGAAGACAGTCACCACGTTAAAGGTCTTTGCGTTTCGTTGCGCAAGAAGAATGTCGGAGCTATTAGGACCCTAACTCAGGATAACCTAAAACAATCTCATGTGTTCATTTTGAACATTTATTATTATCTATATTTATTCATACAATTAATAACAATATCTAATCATTTTCACTTAAATATTTCTCTCTATTAATTTGATATATATTTTGTGTTTGATATTTATTCTTGTATATTTAAAGTTTCAAGAAAGAGCATTTAATTTTGTTAAATTATTTAAATATTTTTGGTTCATTATGCAAATATAACATTAAAATGTGAATAAAATTATTCATAATAAAACGAGAAACAAAAGAAAAAGAAAAGGAATATAAAATATAATAATTATATAAAATGACGATGAATAATTATATTAGAAAAGTAAAAAAAATAATTGAAATGAAATAAAAGTATTTGGATGGTCGGATGACGGTCTACGTACGTAGACATAAGAAGCTGCAGAGATAGATACTAGATACATACATCGTACTATACATTTATATACATGGTATATACAAACACATCGAAAAAGAGACTTTCTCTCTCGACAAGGAGAGCACTCGAGAATACTCGCAGAGTCAGATACAAGGCTGCTAAGGCGAAGGCGAAGGCGGTATCTCGAAGAAAAGACAAAACGAATGACGAGGAAACACAATGTCTTTTCCTGCCACGTCGTTGAACTACAATGCAATTTCAGTGACATAATTTACGACTAGATAGACGCATAGAAAAAAAAAACAAAAAGTAAAAAAAGAAAAGAAACAACAATCGAGAGAAAATAATACCATCGTTTTTTCCTATTCAACAATGGCAAATTGACTTTTGTTTTTATTTGTTTCCTTCTTTTTTTTTTCTTCTGATTTTAAATCCTAGATGTTAATCTATATATAGAATTTCTAATTTTATATATAGTTATATACTTAGAATATTATTTCTAATCTTACGGATATAATATATAAGTAGCGTATACCTTTGAAATCATTTTCACTTGCATCGATGTCTCTTGTTATAGTAGGATCTTTCTTATCCAAGCGTTGAAGTCTCTCGAATCTCCGAGTCTCGAATTTCAGCATCGAACGTTTGATTCTGTCTCATTGCATTTCTCTTCTTGAATCATCGTTCATCGAAAGTGATACGTGATCTATGAAAGTCCCTTCAAAGAATTTCTTACTACACGTTGTGACTCTTCGATAAAACGAATTTCTTGCTCAATTTTTGTCCTTCGTGTATGATACATCATCAATGCTATTTTATATTTGATTGAACATTCAAAATCTAGGAAATTTCATGTTGTAACTTACAATATTTTATAGTAGCTTCTAAAATAGTGAAATTTGTTTCATTAAATTACATTATACATTATTACATATTTGTTAATTATTTAGCAGTCCTATAAATTGTTCTCTATACTCGTGTAATAAATTTAACCAGGTGTCTAGTATTTTATACGTATGTCCCTTAAATAATATTGAAATTTATTAATTTTTGTATTAATTATTAACCAACTAATATTTTTAATTAATAATCATTTATTAATAAGCCTAATTAATTTGTATTGTTAGTAATGGTGATAAATTGGTAATAAGGTTTGATCGTACGATGATCGATAGGATAAAATCGTAGTCATTCGATACCGTTCGTTCGAGATAACCTGCTATGGGTCACAATATGTTACACTGAACGACGTCGCACGATATTAATAAAACACGATTGTCATTCAGGACGAAACCTATTGCGTATCCGCTACTGCAACTCGGACCTTTTTCGTACGAATGAAATACTAAATGTGGTTGGTCATTGACTATAACTTAACTCCAAAATCCCGGTGCAAACACGGAACAATAAATTACATATGGTTTCGTGTCTTCTCCTTTTTAGCCATGACCTTCTCGAATACTAATTAAACGACAATTGTTAATATATAGAAATATTAAATAATATTAATACTAATGAATGATGTCAAGTCATCAAAGACATTCTATTCTGTAAAAAAGAAAAACAAGAAAAAAATAATTTATTTACTAGATATATACGATGACATGTGTAATACATTGATCATTTTTTTACGTATTAATAATGCTGTATATTAATCATGTAGTATATTTAAGGAATTATTTAATGTACTAATCACACATTACAAGTATTATATTATTACTTTCTAATAAATTTTGCAAACGACATATAATGAATTATTAACACAATTGGTTTTTGAAAAATCATTTAGGCGAAGTATCATCGATAATAAGGAAAATTAGGATTGGATGAAAAAGGTTTAACTTGTATATGAGAGAAGACGATGTTAGGAGAAAGTCGGAATCAGATTTGTCCTTCGAAAAGAATTGTGGCTGCGTTGGAAACATTTAAATTGCCATCGCGATCGGAATTCCGAGTGTTCCGAGCCCGAAATCCGTGTCATACACCACTTATATACTTGCTACCATCTCTAACATATTTTTCTTACTCTCTTTCTTTCTTTCTTTCTTTTTTTCTTTTTCTTCTTCTTGTTCTTTTTCTCACTCGAATTTTACTTTCTGTCGCGTACGTGAAATCGTCTTTCCAGTGAAAAGTAAATCGATACTTTCCTTCGTGTTCTTTATTAGTACAATCGTGACAACACTTGAAACAAATTTAGATCATTCAATGTGTTTAGCTTGTTTAGATTTTTCAACGTTTTCTTAGAAAGTAATGCACCTTTCCAAATAATACATAAATATGTGTATACTCCAGCATGGTTTCTGAAAACACAAAAGTACAATGGACAACATCTACATTCTAAATTATTATAAAAGGGAAAAGCATTGCAACCAAAGGAAGGGGAACAAAATCTTTGCAATCTTTATTGATCTAAAAACAGCTGTCGATAATATAAATAGAAATAATCTCTGTAAAACAATGAAAAGAGTGGTGATAAAAACAGTTCTAATTAATACAGTAAGAAACATCTTAATTGTACAAATATTTTCTTATCTGTTAAATAAAATTAAATGAAAGTAAGTAAAATAAAATATTTTTAATTCTCTAATGGGGACATAAATTAATATTAATTTCTAATATAATTATAAACGAAATATTTTGCAATTATTCAATGAATATGAATAAAACTCATCAATGATTAAATAATAATATTGATTTCTTATATAATTAGAAAAGTAAAAAAAAAATATAGAATTATTCGGACATAAGAGATTAGAAAGTATCGACGGTTGACATTTGAAAGATGCACTAATGTAAGTAGTATCCGTCTTGGTTGCGTTACTACAAGGATAAAAGCCAAAGGAAGAAAGACGAAAGGTATAGCAAAGAACGCGTTTCAAACCTTTGAACGAACTCTTTCGATGTGATCTACGTGATACTTATATACATAAGTAAATATACTACATACATACATACGTGCCCATTTCCAAACGTCGCTTTTACGAACTTCGCTTTCTCTGAATTACGGGTGTGTTCTCTCGATGATTTGAGAATCGGTAACACGTACTTGCATGACTTTTTAAGTATGTATTAAGACTTCTCAAGTGTATACAATAGAAACAGACGATATAATCGATCTGACACACCTCGAAATATTTCTTTACAATGTTCCCACATTTTTGTCCACATTTTTTTCACTTAATTTCCATTTTATTCCTGTCTATATCTTGTTGACACACTTCAATCAACTTTTTTACTAAGATTTTTTCTTCCCTATTCTTATTTTAATTTTTTTGTATTTTCTTTCATAGAATATTTTTGGATCAATATTTTGGTCGAATTTAGATTTGTTTGTTTTAGGAATTTTTTTTTATTTTCCTGTTAGTTCTTTTTTCATTTTCTTGACTTTTAGAGAAAAAGGGATATGTAATGCATATATATACATATGTGTATGTAGGAATAAGAGGGGAGGGAAAGAGAATGCAGCCTATCGGAGTGAAATCTCCAAGTTGCAAAACGTCCTCTCGAAGCAAGGTCGAACGCCCGGAACTCGTTCAATGTTAAGGACATTCGCGAAGCAAGATATCTAAGATATTCTCTGAGATTTATTTAACATTCATGAGTCAAGATTATTAACAATTAATATTAAATATCGGAATTTATTTACCTCGATTATCAATGAAAACGTTCATCACTACCATCCGATTTAATTTTAAAGATAAAATACATTTTAGTGCGAATTATTATGTTTTTTAATTCAACACAGTAAATACAAAATAATAGATTTACATGACTTATTTTATGCAGTTTAATATAATACAAAAAAAATTAATTAAAAATCGATGCGAACCGTAGAAATACAATAAAATTGTTGTGATTTGAATTGTATCATAAAAAAAGCAGAAGAAGAATAATATAACCGGCAGGATTATTTATAAATGTCCTGTCACATTTGTTGAATATACAAAAAAAGAAAATTAAATGACTACTTCATGCTATATTTAAAGAAAAGAGAAAGAAGAAAAAGTGTAATGTGTTTTGGCGCCACAATAAATTGTCGTTGTTGGCAGAGAAAAAAAGAGAGGGGGGGGAGAGAGAGAGAGAGAAAGAGATATGCAAATAAAGTTTTCGATTTCGTTGGATACGAAAAGGACGATGACGAAAGCATTCGAAGAGTATAAAGTCGGTTACAGGAATTTAGTGGAAAGTATCCCCCTCCCCCTTTTTGCCCCAATCCCATGAAATAAGTTTGCCTCTTGTTTGTTGCTCGTTCAACCGGTCGTCGTCCACAGGTTATTATTTTTTTTTTGTCGAAGATCCACCTCCTTCGAAAAGCTTTATCTTTTCTCTCAATGTGCAACATCTTCTAATATAAATGATAAAAGAAAAATCAGAACTCGATCGGTTGTAACTTTTAAACAGCAGAAAGACATTCGACCTTTGTCATTTAGTTTGAATTCTCATCTCGTAAAGGACCTTTAACGTTCCCCTCTTTTTCTTTTTCTTCTTCTTCATCGTCGTTGTCGTTGTCGTTGTCGTCGTTGTTTTCCAAGAGAAAGGATTCTAACTGATTGTCAGTGAAAAATATTTAATCATAATACATCTCATTGAATGTCTCATAAAGTATTTTAATTGTTTAATATTGTTGCACGCTGTTTAAACTTTTAATATTAATCTCAAATAAAATAATATTTTTTAATAAATAGAATGATCGTAGTAGATTTTAGCAAAAAATTAATTCACCATAAATTTTATGGAAAATACATGAAATACAATGTAATTGTCTACACGTATGACAAAAAAGTAATCTTGCAAAGGTTAATATTATTTAATTACGATACACGTACGTCCAAAATGAAAAGATGAAAATGAGGGGAAGCCTGAAAACGCATTTTTGGCAGAATTCGAAGGATGAAACAAGTACGGTGGTTATTCCGGTTCTTATGGAAAACCGGATATCAACTTGACCTTCTTTGTAACTTCGACGTTACTGAAGTGATCTACTTTTTGTTACGGTCAATCGTACTGACCGTATGGAGAGTGACCTTAGCATTGACGAATGTCTCAGACACACCCCTTCTCTTTTACTTATACATATATGCACATATGTAAATAAGTATTACCTATCTGATTATCTACATATCTTTATCTTTTCTATCTGTCATCAAAATTGGATTTTATATTATTCACAGTCATTTATAATTTTCTAATTGTTTAGTAAGAGAGTGTGAGAAAGAGAGAGAGAGAGAGATACGTTTTTATTTTTTATGTATTTCAAAATAAACAAATTTATTCGTGTGATAAAAAAATTATAAAATAAAAATTATTTATATACGTAGATGAGTGGGTTGACAAATTTTGAGTCTAACGTATTATAGAAAGAATTTTCGTTGTTTCTGTCAAACTCACTTTTATTTTCAAACTTTTTAACCCATTCTAGTATTTATAAACATTATAGAAATTAAACCCCGTTGATTATATTATATTATAATTGAATATTAAGACAATTAAAAGAGAACATTTTCGAATAAGAGTTAGTTTAAGTTATTTGACTTATATGACTCTCTCATTACAAGCCATACTAATTTTCTTAAGTCTTACAACTGAATGTAACACACAATTGTCTACAAAAATACTCGGTAAGAGAAAGAGAGTAATTTCGCAAACGTAAAGCAGTTGCAAAAGTAGGAAGCGATTATGAAAATGTCGAGCGGGTGCAGAAATGATTTTGCTGGTTGTTATTACACGAACTGTAACAGGAATTATTTTTAACTCTTACAGGAGAGGACTTTTAACGTTGAGAGTAAGTTTAACATATATGTATGCGTGTATATATGAGTGCATCTTTTCTAATCCTAAGAAAGTTGCAATTTCTCTCTTGGTGTTTGCAATAGAGAAATATTTTGTATTTTGTATGTATTTCAAACTGAACAAACATATTCGTGTAATTAAATGAAATATTATAGAAAAATATTAATAAAAATGAAATGAATAAATAATAAATAAAGAAAAGAAAGGGAATCATGTGTGTGTGTATGAAAGGAAGATGAAGATGAAGATGAAGATGAAGAGGAAGAGGAAGAGGAAGAAGAAGAAGAGGAAGAAAAGGAAAGGACTTTCTCTTGAGCATTGGTCTTTATCCGCTTTCCCTGATATCGCATCCGTCCGCGTGCTGATTTCGCGTAGGTATAGGATCTCGTAAGGACGAACCCAACGATCGATTTTTCTTTAATAAGCAAGCTTTCTCGAGGAGAGATTTTTCTATATATGAATAATACCCTTTCTTTCATCGAATTACAAAACTCTATAGCAATTTCATTGAAATTGAACACTTCGTTGTATCTAATATTAATATTTTATTTGGCACATTATATAAGTAATTTATCAATAATAATTAAATATGAAATATTTTTCTAGATATTAATTATCAATTATTATTATTATATAACAAATAAATAATAATTAAATATTGAATAATCTAATTTACTATCGACATAATCAACGTACTATAGTCTCGTTATATAATTTAATAATGAAGTTACTATATATATGATGCAATATTAACAAATTATAGTGTAATTGTAAATCAAATTCTTATTGGTTGTTGTGAGGCTAAATAGACATTATTATTAATATTATTATAATTATAAAAAATATTAATTATATGAAAAGTATAGATTATAGCGGAAATAAGAAAAGAAATATATAATAAAATAATAAAATTGAAAAAAAAAAAAAAAACAGGTTGCGTTATTATCGATGTGTTATTTTCAGGTGATCGTCGATACAGAGAAGGAAATTGTAGAAATCTTGAAGATTCCATTGCCACGTAGTCCCAACGACATTAACGAAAGGTCAGTGAGCAGCTTTTCTTAACGTTTACTCGAGAGAGAATCATGCTTGGTTACGTAAGTTCATCGTGCAAATTACCTTTCTCATCATCTCTCTCTCTTTCTCTTTCTCTTTCACTTTGTCTTACTCTTTCGGTTCGTCTTTCTTTTTTTGTTGATCCAATCATCAAATTCTCGGTCGAGTTATATATGTGTGATAATCTTGACGATTAGTATTATTTCTATGCTTTCCGCGTTGCTTTCTTTGTCGTTTCTAACGGACCTTGTTTTCAAATGGAAAATATTTCTCTTTGGAATGTTGACCGGATCAAGGATGACCGGTGAATAGGTTAACAGGATTCGTTTGTTATTTCTTATTAGAATTTTAACATAGGTAATATGCGTTTCTATATATATTAATGTTAATTTCAAACATTCAAATATTCACAATTTTTCTCTATTCAATTAATATTTAATTATATTAATTATTATCAAATAACAATATTAAAACTTTGCCAAAATAATTTCACACTTACTATTAATCTTTTCATTATTATTCAATCATAATTAAAAAGAAATTATATAATCTTGAATAGAAATAAATCCTCCTTTCTTATTTTCTATATATTTTTAATCGGAAACATTTAATAGATGAAATTCTGAGAATCATCGAATTTAAAAAAACACATAATCGTACATATGATATGTCGTAGAATTGGTAAACGTGTGTTATTTCTTTCATTCGCTTTCGTTAGTTCGCGAAATATTCTTCGCGAAGACACCTCAAGGACGTCGAGATGCGACCTCCTCTCACTTTCGAGTAACATTCCCCTTTCCTCTCGTTATTTCCCTTACTCCTCTCAACCCCGTTCCATCAGGTTCTCTCTTCTTTCGGTATTTTGGGCAAAGCATTCCCTAAACGAACGAACTCTCGTTGAATTCTTAGCTCGTTCATCCTTCTCTATCGTAATGATTTTACAGCCGTATATGCAATCAAGGCCATATTGTTTCACTTTTACAAATTTCGTGATACCAGAAAGAGGAGGAGGAGGAGGAGGAAAATTTAATTGAACAAAAATACAAATCAAAATGAGCTTTCTAAGTCTGACGAAAATCCGAAGTTATGTTTTTCATTTCATTCATTTATTAGCATTATCGGATTGAAAATTTTCTCCGAGTATTTTATAATTTATGAGACGTTATTTATTAACAATATATATGTATGCGTGCGTTGATTATTTTGAAATCATTTTATTTCACGTGTCTTCATATTTAATTTACATTTATACAGCAACCATTAGACGTCATCGTTAAAAACCAATGGTTGCTCTTAACTATTAATTATTTATTTATTTATTTATTTATTTATTTATTTATTTATACATATATGTATATTTATTTATATGCCTATAAAGATCGTCGTATGATCGAATACGTGGGATCTATTTAAAAAAAAAAATAAAAAACATACGAGTTTTTTATATGACTTTAAAATTACCTAATAGGAGTGATCAAAGAAATAGTGAAACCTCGTCGACGATTTCAGGAATAAAATAATATCAACGAGCTTTCCTTTTTTGCATTATATAAAAGAAATATGAAATTAAAAGCTCGATAAGTGTGTATCGACGTTCAAAATGAAATCTAAAAAAGAGGTCGTTTACAAAAATAATACTTGTCTTTCGTTTGAGTCAATTATTTTTTCGTCGGAAAGAAAAGAACCACCATATTTGGATTTTTATTTAAAATACTTTTCTATTGTAGGCAAAAGCAAAAGGCATGGTCAAGGATAAAGATGGACAAGGACAAATCGTGTTTCTTGTAAGAGAAGTTTTTCTTCCTTTTTCTTTTTTTTTATAAATTCGGAACTTTTTGCTTTTGCTTAAAAAATATTGGTCAGAGAAAGATGACCATTTCTCTATTTCTTTCTCTCTCTTTCTCTTTTCCTTTTTTTTATTTTAATCTTAAAAAAACCTTTAGATATCTATCCCCTGCGATAAGGTTTAGGTTTCACTTGGACTTCTTCTTGCTGCGTTTCCTCGACTTCTTCTTGCACGGGTTTACCTCTCGATGAACCGAATCTACCACGGCTAGTCGCAGTTGTCCTTGATTCTCCTCCTGAATTTCCATTAGCTTTGTTACGATTGCTCGATGACGTTCTTTAAGAAAAAATACAGAAAATAATAATGTAACTTAGTTTATAGAATTATTCAAATATTTGATTTCAATTGAAAGTACCTCGATTTGGGAGTCGTTGATTCCGTTTGAGCCGCCTGTGTCCCTGAGGATTCTTTAGAATGACTAATTGGACCAGTCTGAGCACGTCTTCTCTTTAACGCTGCTATTAATTCCTCGTTTGATCTTAACAAAAACAAATTTGTACAAAAATTTTTCTTTACTGAAAGATATTTTGAAGATAATATCATTTTTAGTGAATAGGAAAATATGAAATGGAAAAATTATGATAAAAAAATAAAAAATGTAAAACAAATACCTGAAAGGTCTGACACCGCCCCGAACCTTTTTTAAAGATTCAGTAGTGGTCGTGAGGACTTCTTCTTGTTCTTGAATATCTTCGAGTGGTTCCTCAGCTTCTTCTTCTTCTTCTAATGGTTGTTGTTCGACTGGTTTAGCGGTCGTAGATTGAGTCTATGGAATTTTTACATCTTTCTACGTTAAATACGGCTAGGAAAGTTAAGATAGTAATAAAAGGGAAAACATCGAAAATAAACATACCGGTGTTGCTTTTCTTCCTCCAACATTGACTCGGCCTCTCGACGATAACAGTCCTCCCAATCTAGCAGCTGGTGCTGCTGCTTTAGTTGGAGCTGGGGTTACAACAGCTGCTGGAGCTTCTTCTTCGTAATCGTATTCCTCTTCAGTCGATCTACAGGTAGCTATTAGGCACAAAGCTAATAATCTGAAATTTAAATAAACAAACTTTATTGATTTTTAATCATATTGTTAGAAGAGATAATTTTCTATCCTATAGGATAGGATGCACAATTAATATTCAATTCTAAAATAATCAATAGATAAAATAATAACACGTTAAGACTATTAATTTTATTTAAAACGATATTATATAGGTAAATGGGTTAAAGCATTATCTTTTATACGTTTAATAATTATTAAATATTATTGTAAGGAATAATTTGAAATCGTAATAGAGAGAATATTAATTATTTACAAATTTTAAATAACAATTAAACATCAAATAGATTCTTTTATAACAGAAATCATAATTTTGAACAATAGTGAATTTGACTTAAATGTTTCACTCAACAATTAAAATAATGCATACTCTCTCTCTCCATAAAATAGACACTTAAAGAGGTATCAATGGAACTTAACACAATCCAAGTAATAATATTTCCCTATGATTAAAAATAACTTCAAGTTGAAGTATTAATATAATCAGAAAGAGAGAAATAGAAAAAATCTTATAAAGATCATGGAACTTAAACCGAATAAAATATTCTCCCGTCAAGGTTACGATGTTCTTACGTTACCGTAGGCATTCTTACGTTCCTTAGATTCTACTTTCACTCCTTACGTTCCTGCACACTATTCGATTCCTTACCAAAGTTCCTTCTCGAGATACGCTTTTACCACTGTCGAGAATAAACCGTCTAGATGCTAAGAAAAGATTATAGATTACATTTCTTTTCTTTCTCTGTCTTTCGAACACGAAGATAATGATTTATCTTCGTAGTACTAGGATAGAGCTGCAACAGACCGGATCCAAAAGAAACTTGGTGATAATCGGTTGGCTCTGTTGCGAGAAGGGTGAATGGCTGCCGTTGCTGTTATTCCTACTGTTGCTGCTGTTGATTTAAACGTGCTGCACGATTTGTGCCACGATAATCGAGATACGACAACAGACTATGTTTTTTTCATTTTGTCTTGAAATTCTCATGGAATTTTCTTGGACTGCTTGAATTTGATGAAAATTTCATTGAATTTCTGATTAAGATATATAATGCAGCACATTCGATATGCTTAATTTGGGGGGGGGGGTATATACTATATGTAGAAACTTATTACGTATATATGTAGAACTTTCGCGAAAACATTTGTCGAAAGCATATACGTATACATACACCATAGTAGACTTTGACCTGTGACATTAACGTTCGAAACTCACTTTCTCTGACTCTCTGGGTCCCTGTACAACTGCGGTCCCTGTTTCACCAAGGGGATTGGCTCTGTCTTTCTGTCGTTACGAAGTCAAACGTTTGTGCGTGAAACAACTCACAAATGTCAAGAAAACCCGCCAACAGCAACAGCAGCAATAACAGAAACAACATTACAGTAATAGTTAAAATAGCATCTCAAATGTCCTTTTAATTGTCTACCGTAAATCTTGTACTCTCTCAAAAGAAGACAGAATATTTTTTCATAATTTCATTCGATCGCGTCAGAGTTTCGAATTTTTTGTTCAAATTCATTTGAAAAAGAGAAAATCTTGCGTAAATTATAATAACTTTCTTTTATTTCTCTAGACTTGGATCATCGGTAATTAATAAATTGAAAGAATTTACGTAATCATTTGACAAGGACGATCATAAATCTTCATGATTTGTTTTATAAATAAAGATATTGTATGGATGTATGCATATGGAGAAGTGAAAGAAAAGAAAATGAGTAATAAGCGAGGCCATCTTTACAACGATAGCTAGTTAACGATCAGTAGTTGCTAAGAGCATAAGACAAGCATCTTCTTTTTTCTCTTCTTGGAAGAAGAATTCGAAGAAGAATTCGAAGAAGAATTCGAAGAAGAATTCGAAGAAGAAAAAAGAAATGGAGAAAAAATGGACACCTCCGCGAATAACACACAACGACAATTCCCGATTCGTTTTTTATTCACGTTTGCCCTTTAGCGATTTATTGACGCAACACTTTTGGTTCGTCTTTTGCTGTAGATGTAATTGCAATTATGTCACCCTATCGAGAAAACAATTAATAAGAAGTAGATAGAAATTAAATAGAGAAAAAAAGAGACGATTTCATTTCATTAGAAATTAATTTCAAATTGATAGAATAGATGGATTAAAACATTGTTTCTTTGCCCTTTATATTTTAATTGGTAAGAAAATAATTAAAAATTAATATATATATATAAATAGCACTTGTTTTTAAAAACATTTCTTTTTCTTTCTCTCCTAACTTGCTTGATTAAAAAATTATTTTTAAATCGATACAAACATTTCATTTGTTTTTTTTTTTTTAATATTTTTTGTCTTTCTTTTTCTTTAATAATTTAATTGAATTAAATATTAATTGAACAATTTATATAAAAAGTGAACGAGTAGACGTTCAATGTTATGTTTTTTCTCTTTCCTTTTATTTTTCTGACATCAATTGAAGCATACCTAAAAGAATCTTTTCTCGTAGGAATGATCGTAGGAGGAAGTCAATAGAGATGAATGGAAAAAAAAAATCTTTCGCACATATATTGTTACAATATCCTCCTCCCTTTCTCCCTATTGAACTATAGTATAGCCAATGGTATGCATGACATGTAGTTGGAATAATGTCAAGGAGAAACAACGGTAAACGAGGTGACATTTCCATAAACTTTTCTTTGATATAAATCTTTCTCTTTCTCTCTCTCTCTCTCTCTGTCGAGAAATCGAAAGTTTTTTTCTTTTTTCTTTAAAAAAAAAAAAAAAAAGAAATTATTTATAGTATTTTCGAAGGGTAGCGTGCCACGCGGATTCTAACATCAAATTCATTTTCTAATTGAATACGTCGTATGTTTTATGGTGTTTTTTTAATTTATTTGTTTTTTTTTCTTTTTTTTCTTACTACAATCCTGATTGAAAGTGATAGAAAGAGAAAGAGCATGTATATAAATACGTTATATGTACATATAACGCATTTACGCAAGCAAGGATAGAGTGCACGCGCGCATGTATGCGTTTAATTCCGCGGGCCTTTTACCTTAGACATACGATTTTCTCGCATAACAGCTAGTCGAATCTAGTAATTACCATAACCATGGAAAGTATAAGGAAACCGAGCATTCTAATATGTGAATGTTATGAGTATTACATGCGCAGTAACACTAACACACAGACTAGCACACATCATGACTAGACGTATTTAAATGGCCTTGATTGACAAAAAAATAAAGTGAACCAATCCCAATGTAAATTTTAAATCGATCAACAGGTTAGATAACATAACTTTGATCTATTTTAATAAAGTATTAGTTGATTAAACAAATCGTTATGGGAAATTAGAAAAATATAAATAAAGGATAGTAGGTAAATATGATAAGTAAACAGATTAGAAGGAGGGATGGTGGAAGGGGAAGGAAGATGACAAACAGGAAGGGGTAAATATCGTACTCACGTGAACAGCGTAAGTTTCATGGTGGCGGAAGATTCTTTCGTTCCTGGTTTGTGGTAAGCCGATCGGACTTCTTTAAAAAATATATTTAACAAAAAAATATAGTAATCTAAAAACAAAAAAGACGTCGTGTTTCTATCGACGTGTAATAGATTTTTGTTTCTGTTTTCTTTTTTTCTTTTTTTTTAACAACGTCGATAGTCCCCAACGTAAAAGGGGAAAAACTTAGAAAACCTTTTTGCACTATAAACGCGATATCGGTAACAGCAGCAGCAACAACAACAACAGCCAACGATAACAGGAACAACAACGAAACTAAATAACAATAGCAATGAAAATATATTTATATATAATATCCGTCTATATAAATATTGATATTATATATATATACATATATATATATATATATATATATGTTTGTTTATATATATATATGTTTATATATGGGTGTAGATTTATATATACATACAGATATATGTATTGAAACGAGGTATAAGAGAAAACGAAAGCAAGCACACCACTGCAATCGCGGAGGCTGTGTGCTTTGGAGTGCCGAGTCGAGTTTCCCCTTCTCTCTATATATATGGCACTCTCACTCTGGCAAAGAGAACCACTCGTGCCGAATCCCATCCACGTATCTCGTACGTGTGACTTGCTCGTATCCTTCCCACGCAAGAGGCAAGCAAGTTTGTTGCTTGCTGCTAACTTTGTTACATCCTTCTGGCAAAAGCCCCCTTTCAATTCCCCTCCGCAATCCCCCTCTCCACTCCTTTCTGTCCACCTTAAAATCCTTATGTCCATTACTATAAACCACACACTTTGGAAATCCAACGTCATCAAATGTCTCTGTTTATACCATCCATGGAAAATCCTGAATATATTATCTCCGATATTTCCTTTTAATCTTTTCTTTTTGCATACTTTCTTGTCGAGTCTATTTCTGCGTTATTTTTTTCTTTCGAATATTTCCATAATATATCTTATAGCGTGGGTAGTTTTCATTGATAGAATGTATTTGTAATACGATAGAAGATTAATAATTACATTTGATTTAACAATAAATTGATTGAAGTGAAAGAGAAGATTATAGAAGATAAATCAAATTTATAATTTTTATTTCATTTTATTTTATTTTTAGTTTTATTTAATTCCCCAATTTTGCATATCACACATACGTGTATCCGGAAACAATATTATTATTACAAGATTTCTTTTTAACTTTCTCTTTCGCTTTTCAATTCAAGTAGACGATACTCTAACTTTTATTTATCTTATTTCTTTTTTTTATTTCCTAATTTGTTAAATTTTGACTTGGATTACGTATTCGATCGTTGCATAAAATCGAACGGTTACATTCTAAGGATTAAAATCCAATATATTATCATCAAATATATATTTGATTTAGTTGATGTGTCTAAATCATGTGTCTAGCATCACATACATGAAATTCATCGATTTGATTCGTTGTCTCGAAGAAACGAGTATAAACAGTGAAAGTAAAGTTGCGAATCAGTGTCTCGACGTAGTAAACCCGTAGACGAGAATGTCGGTTCTGAACCTTCACCCCACTCCACTTCACCCCCTCACCATAATAACCCCCACCCCTTGTTTCTTCTCTTCTCCATGAACAGACATATTTACGCTCGATCTTCTTCCTTTTTCTTTTTTGTCTGGTTGAAAAAAATATTTGCTGTTTGATTCGCGTCTTCATGTTTTTTGTATGCGTAAAAGAAAGGTAACGTTTTTATTAGTATGAGTAGTCATGGTCGATGAATTGTCAGCACGTGAATGAAGTCAATGAAGATGTATGTGAGGAACGTGTACGCATAATTGATTTCTATTTCGATTCTAACATTTAAATTTATGTGGGAGTTTTTGTCAGATTCATGGGCTTGTTCTTGAACTGATGGATATATTTAATTCGTTGATCGTTTTGTTTTTCATTTTTCTGCGGTAAGATATTTTTTCTTTTTTATTAAATATTATAGAAGTTTTTGTAGAATAAGTTTATTGTAAAATTTACAAAGAGAAATTTCAGTAACTGGTTCTATGTGATGGTTTATTTATTAAATTATATAAGTTATTATATATCATTCACACACTTTACTATATATCCGCAAATATATATAAATAGGTATGAATCTTATTTGTTTACGTATAAAGACGAAAGAAAATTGAAAAAGAAAAAAAAAGAAAAAATAAATGTAGAAAATGGCGGGAATTATTATTTAAAAATAAAAGTTCGATATATAGATCGAATGATATATCGAAAATATGACTGGTGGCGACATCGCGCGTACAAATTTGTTATCGACAAGCTTCCTTACCAACAAAATCAAAACGTTTTTAATGAAACCAACCGCCAGAGATCGTCAATGATACTTCCGGTTAGTAATTTCCGTTAGTTTCAAAGGTATATAACGATTTGTTTGACTTTCTCTGAAAAAGAAAAATAAAGCAAATAATAAAATTATTATTACATAAAGCTGATCGATAATAAGAAACATTGGATCTATATGCAAACCGGATATATTTCAACCGAAAGAACGTAAAAAGAAAGGAGGAACGAGGAGGTAAGAATATTCGATGATAAAATAAAGTAAGAAATGTGAGTAAAAAAGAAGAAAAATCGGAATAAACAAGAAAAAAAGTCAGTTGTAGGAGAATTGAAAATGAATGAGTTGAAAGGAACGCCGGTAGAGGCGCGTTAGTGGCGCGGTAATGGCGTTTCGAACGGCGGAGCTGTCACTTGTTGCGTCGTCCTCGCGCCGCGACCCTAGTCCCTCCCTTTCAATAGTTCAAATTAAAATCCTCCCTCTCTTTCTCTCTTGTTCGCGCGTGCGTTAGAAACGGGAAGAGTGAGAGAGAGAAAGAGAGTGTGAGAGATAAATAGTGCGAGTCAGAAAACAAGAGGAAGGTGTTTCAATCAAATCATTTAAGTGTCGCTAAATTTGGATCATTCCATTCCACTTTTCTTTCCAATAAACTTCCTTCCAATTTTTTTTTTCTATATTTTGTCTCTGGAAATGCAAACAATGGTGAGTTCTTACTTATTCATTTTTATTACGTTTCATTATTATTATTATTATTATTAATGTTCGTGTTAAAAAAAAAAAACAATATTACAAATAGTTTTATGGTAAGAACAATCGAGTGGAATCCATTTTGTTTGTTGTTGCTTTTTTATTTATACAATCGTAACAATTCGCGCGTAATTCGAATCGAATTTTGATGATCGATAGGAATAGAAAATATAAAAATTGTAGAGTTCGTTTAAATGTATATTTTTTTTTATTTTTCTCTCTCTCTCTCTCAAAATACTGGGTGAAGAATAAAGGGACAGAAATAGAAGTGGACTTTCTTCAATACCCTTTGTCATTTTCACATTTACTGTTACATCTCATTGTACTTTATTGAATACGAATCGAGGTTCAAACACGGAACAGATAAGGAAAGTATTTTCAAAAGTTACAATTTCGCTCGAAATTGTTGGAATTTGCAGAAAATGATAGGTACAGTTTGATACAGGTATATATTGAACATTGATGGGTTTTTTTTCTCGAAAGAAATGATTATGATGAGAGGGCAGGATTCTCTTTCTCTTTTTCTCTCTTTCTCTCAGGTCGCTTTGTTCTATTTCTCTTTTTCTCTCGAACCGTCTACTTCTCTTCTACTGTTGTGTAGCACAGTTCTCTCGAAACCAGTTTACAGCTGTCAGCATCCAGTTTCTCCGTACAATCTATACTTATACCATATATACATTTATGGTTTATATTTATTATATAATATAATATATATATTTAATGTTATATTATGGTGTATATAATAATGATATGCGTATACGTGGATTAAAATGTCTTGTGAGTTGAACATAGAAATCATTTTTTTCTTCGGTCAAACTAATTTTTATTTTTTAATTAAAAGTTTTCGTGTTTGTAGAGGGTTAAAAGTTTTAATTAATATAATAGAATATAAAGGGGTATGTACATAGTATCCAGAATATTTATTAGGATATTGATTGCTTTTCAATAATTTATTATAAATTGTGCTATAAGTAGTTTTTGGCATATACTATGATTAATAGTAGTAAAACTATACTAATAAATAAATATACTATAAAGTAATATCTACAAATAATCACTTGAAATGATTAAGGGTTATAAAGAACAAATATATTTTTTGTACTTACAGTTAGTATAGTATAATTAACAGTAATAGAACTATACCAATTGTAATTTATATTTAAAAAGATGATATATATGGGTGGTATGATGTAGGATTAAAATAAATGAGTACAGGAAAAAAATTGGATGTTAGGGTTTACATAGGATTAATGTTTTAAGTTAGTGTTTTGATTCAGAAAGTTTACTTCCAAATGGAACGATCCAGAGTTTACTTCTGAAGATAGGGAAGAGAGGAGATCTCTTTCTTTCTCTCTCTTTCTTTCTTTCTTCTGCTAGGCCAGAAATAATTTTCTTTCTCTTTCAAAAGAGAAATGAAGGGAAGGAGTTCTACCTAAGTCTGGACCAAAATAAGCAAAGCTGATATTTCCTCGGGCGGAAATGCACACGAGCATAAATCGAAGTAAAAGAAGAAATATAAAAATTCAATAATCATTTTTCTTTCCTTGTCTTTTATTTTGTATTAATCTTTAAATATATTATTAAACGGTTGTTAATAATATTTTATTTCTACAATTTCGTGTATTTTAATATTTTTATAATGTATTTTAAAACATTTAAATATTTATATTTCTATAAATTATATTATACTAATTGCGAGTAAAAACAAATTATAATAATCATTTATAGTGTCATATACATATATATATATTATATTTTATTATAGTAAAACTAATGGTAAGCATTTATAAATAATACAAATAATAAGATTAATAAACACGGTATAATTCTGTTAGGTATAAGTAAAACAATAATTTTTTGTATAAAATAAAATATAAAGAAAAAATATAATATATATTTTATATCTTTAATATAAGGTGTTGAATTTACAAAGTTAACCATACAGATATTTCAATGGCATGTTATTTAAACGTAGCGAAGCTTTCGAAGCCGGAAATTCCTCGTTATAAACTGTTCATTGCTTTGAATCTACCATCCTCTCTTCCTTCTGATTATTATACTCGATTATTCTTTATTTCATCTTCACCGTAACATTCTAAGATATGTAGGAAGAAATATTATTTGTTTATTTTTTGTTAACTCTAAATAAATATTATATTTATATATATACATTTATGTATCATGTGAAAAGTAGGTGAATTCTTTGGCTTGGAATTTTCGAAACAATTCGAAAATCTTGAAAGGAAGATAAGTGATGGGGAAAGAGCAGATGGCAACTGGCAACCCTCCTAGGGCCCAAAATATGCTCAGAATGGACCCAAAAGAAACCGTAAACCTTGAACCTCTCCTCTTCCTTTTTCTTCACCTTCTTCTCCGAGTAGAAGGAGGATCTTCTTCCACAGAAATGTTCGATAACCTTTACCTTTTCTTATTTTTCTTTTTGTTAAGACCAAACACAAAGCTTTCCTGGCTTCTCACCGATCATGCTATTCTTTTCTTACTTTTTTTTCTCCTCCCCCCGCATTTTTCTTCTACCACCTGCGTCTGATTTAGTAGAGCTTTGAACTATCACTAGATTTGTCCATACGATATCTACAAGTTAGCAAGTTCTTTTTCATAGTTCCTTTGCTAATTTGATTAGCATATAATAAAACTATAATTATTGAGATCTAAATAAAATTAGAACAAAAATAAACCGAATGAAATAAAAATATGTTCACATATTTGCTAATGATTCCGAAATAGGTTTGACCATTTCGCAAAGAACATATAAAAACTAATAAAAAATAAAATGCAGAAAAATACAAATTGAGAATCACTGAGTCATATTAGTCGAATCGTACGATGTGTCATGAGTAAATAACGCGTTACCTGTAACTTCTCGTGTGTTATCGGACTAACACTCTAACACGACGAGCCTTCCTCATCGAGACTTTGCTCGGACTAAACAGAAAAAAAAAACAGAAAGAGAAAGAGAAAGAGATAAAAAGAAAGAAAGAGATAACTGAACTCTGTCAGTCCTTCTTCGTGATCGCAACTTCTCGTGCGTGTATATATGTTACTTGCCCCACCTTCTCTATCTCTAACTCTTTTTCTCTTATTCTATCTATCCATCTATCTATCTATCTGTTTCTCACTCTTTCACACTATCCTATATCCACATTGTAGCGATCATGCTACTCACAGCAGTCAGTCGGTTTAGAGACATCGTCGTTGCCGTCACGTTTCTTCTCCTTTTTATCTTTTTAATTTCATTATTATTATTGTCATTACTCATACACAGACACATACACACACGTACATACTTCTCTGTCTCTTTATGTTAATTAAATCATTCATTTTTGATGAATTCATTTGTCGTTAATTTTTCTTTTCTTTTTCTGTCTTTTCTTTTAAACGAGAGGACAAGTAATTGTGATATAAATAAAAACATTATATTTTAAGTGAGATATTGGTTTTATAGTGATTTATACAAAATGATTATGCTCAATGAGGATTGCTTTTGATTCGTGTATTATGTGATATAGTCGCACATGAAACAGGAATTATATAAAAGAGTATTATTTGAGTGAAACGTAACGTGATTTACGTCATTTATTCTCAACAACGATATTTCAACAGCTATACATGCATGCATGTATGTATGTATGAATGCAGTATAGGTACGAGTAGTAAGTCGATATCCTTGGATAGATTTCGACGAAGAATATTGCGTTTCGTGGCGAGTAATCATGTTCAGTACTCTCGTTTTCTTCAGCACGATAACGGAGATACGTGGAAAGTGAAAGAACGTTTTATCTTTTCTTAGTTTGTCTTTTTTTCTTCATTATTATTATCAATTGGTCTAATTTTCTATATATGAATAATTGAAATATTCGACTTTATTGTATGAAAAATGATGAAATTGAATTAATTACTAATTTACGAATTATAAAGTGAACAATAGATTATTAATTGTAGTCTCGAATATAAATTTATTTTCAAATTTAAACTTGATCTATATTTTATGTTCACAATCTAACGAAAAACGTAACACAAATGATTATCTTTTGATACTATGTCGAGATATCAAAGCATTTTTCTGTGTGGTTTGTGTGTTCACTGTAGTGTGTAAATATTCCGATAGATAAACTTGAAATTTATTGATGAAAAATATGAAGTCGCTTTTAATTCGAATTCGAAAATCATTTATATATTCAATTATTTTTGTGATGTCTTTTCAATTTTCAATATTGTGTTTTTAATAAAAATTTGTTTATAAACCAAACTACTCTTTTTTAAAATTAAAAATTATTAAAATTTTCTATAATTTAAAAAGTGATCGATATATATATATAAAATAAATGTTGTCTGTATTAAATTCAAAACTTGACAATTAACGCGTAAATATTAAAAAAAATGTATCAATATTTGTACCAAATTGATTATTAATTTATATTTCATATCTCTTTCTAAATATATTAGAAAGGTTGGAATGCAAAAAAGACAGTAAGAGTGTCGAATTACTTAATACCTTTTACTTTCGCAGGCGTATCTAAACGATAACAAGTATATGATCGAGAATGGAGCCAGGAAACAAGCGGACCGATGAGAAGAATTTAGAGGAAGACAGGTACAAAAATAGAAATTTAGTATTGACCGAAGAAAAAGAAGAAATATCTACGAAATTACGCGTTCATAAGGTGGACAAATTAACGACCATTGAACAAATCCTTCTAACCTCTTCGAGTAGTAATAAAAAGAAGGACAATATAGTCGCGAAACATTTTGTAGAAGAAAAAGAAGGAGGAAATAACAAAAATAATAATATTAAAAAAAAGAAAGAAAATTTGATCGTTAGAGGTAGAACTTCGTTTCCATCATTGAATGAAAAAATCAAGCCAATTAAATTGATCAAACGTCCAACGATCGGTACTTTGGTAGTCAAAGGTTTGGATCCGAAAAACTTGGTAATAAAAGAAGACAAAGAAGATAGACAAGTTTCCGATGAGAATGATCAAGATATTTTGATAAAAAAGGAACAATTTAATAAGAACAGAAGATCGGTTGACAACGAGGACGATGAAGATGAGGAAAAAAAGTGTAAGCAGAGTCCGTTAGATCGTTTGGAGGAAAGTAGATCGAAGATTAAAGTATTACAAGATAATCTTGGTACGCAGATACAAGCTATCACTGCGTTAAGTTACAACGAAGAATTATCTAATCGTCCTTTAAGATCATCGGTAGAAATCGATACGAATTCTTTGAGCGAGATATCATTCGATCCGGAATTTTTACAACGTCAAAGATTAGACGAGAGATTAGAGATCGAAGAAAGTCATAGAAAACCGCGTTACAGTAAAAAAGTATTGGAAATAGAAAGAAGATGGTCCGGTGAATTTCTTCGTTGCAAATCAGGAAAGAATCATGACCGATCTAATTCGTCGTCGTCGTCTAAATCATCCTACGTCGAAGAATTTGGTAGCGTGTCCTCGGGCGAAAGTATAATCGAAGAAGGACAGATAAGTTTTTCGAACGTGCAATTAAATGATCAAGAAGGATCGAGTATAAGACATTCGGAAGAATTTTTAGAAGGTAGCACTGTGAGTACTCTTGGTTCGGATTCTGGTTTAGACGGTGAGGATAAAAAACTTGTAAACGAGGATATCGATCATCGATCATCGGATAGATCATTCGAGGAAGATTTATCTAGGATTAACGAGCGGTTGATGATACCTTGCGAACACGGTAATCAAGAAATTAATTATAAGGAATCGTCATCATCGATAGCAACTGCAAATACTAAGACAAATACGAAAGACGGTTACGCCAAATTGATAAGAGAATTTACGATGGAGCCAGGAGTATCCAGAGTAAAGAAAGAAGAGAAGCAAAAAAAGAAATCCGGTCTGAGAAGATTATTGCCAGGATTTTTTTCCCCGAAAGATTCCCGCAAGGATTACAATAAAAAGAAGGAACGGAAGGAGAGAAGGAAACAGGACGAGAGACATTTTACTCGTTATCAACAAAATGGCAATTACACTAGATCCCCGGACACTATGAATTTGAACGAGGATATCAAAAGAAACGTCAAATTAGATAACAGTTTGAACGGGTCGATAATCGAGGAAAGATTAGACGAGATCAAACGTGAATTGTTTCCTGATCAAGGATTGATCACCAGTACTCCTGATCATTTTTCATTAAATGACGAAGGAAGAACGAAGATGATACAGCAAACTAAATATCGTGCAAATGATTCCAGTCCAAGGTCCATTGGTCCGGATGACAGATGGTACGATAGAAAAATCTTATCGCCTGATAATAACAAATACGAAGAGAGAAGCATAGCCGAGGATGGGGAAATTAAAACAGGATTGGAGTTAGACAACCGAAGAATAGGGCCTGGTGGACAATTGGAACGTAAACATAGTCTGCAAGAAGCGAATCGTGGTCGTATGTTCTTTCAAAGAAATCACGGTCCATCCGGAAGGATTTCGGCACCACCTACTGAAAGATTTTTCCATAAATCGAGAATAGTTCGACCAATGGACAGACCACTTCCAGCTATACCACGTTCGAGAATCGAATTATGCAATTATGAAAATGATGAAAGAGAAGAGTCACAGGAATTAGAATCACGTGGAGAAAATGATGATAATGAAGTTAGCAGGCAAGCTGTTTCGATTGTCATCGATTCGCCGAACGATAGAACGCTGAAATATTCCTCTCCAGTATCTAGCCAGAAGTCGGGAGATTATGCTGATTCTTGTTGTACTCCTAATTCCAGTCAGAAGAGTGAATTTTCACCGTCCAGTTCGAAAAGTGGTGAATATTATCTGAACTCGCCGAGAACTAGCGCGAGGACATCGCCAACAACCAGCAGCATACAGACTGAAGGGATTTATGCTAATGATACTACTCGACCATCGAAGAATCCTGATTTCGAAGAAGAAATCGAAGAACGTGTCTACGACGAGACCCCACCCTCTCCGTTCAGGGAAGATGATTCTGTTAATAGAAAAGAGGGTGACGTTGGTGTAACGAATAAAACTTTGCTAAACAGTAAGAAAAGCTTGTCGTCACCACGAGGAATGCAAAGAAAGGCACAACCCGGTGATCAAATTTTGATAGCTTCACCGAAACGAGAAGTCATTTATGATAGAAAAACGTTTGCTAATCTCGAACGTATACGTCCAGAATCACCAATAACGGTATCCAATTCGCCCAAGGAACGTATCGAGAGCAATTTCTCTAAAGGTAAGGAATATCAAGAAGGCCAACGTAATCGTGACAAAATACAGGGTCATAGGTCAGCAAGTTTGCCACCGTTTTCGATGATTCCAACGGCTTCAGGTAATACACCTTGTACGATGAAGAATCTTCAAAGGCCCGAACCCGTTTACGCCACTTCTCGTTTACGAACGGGATCAAGTCCACGTAGGAGAAACGTCAATGATGTTTCTGGGCCAGCAACATCTGTCTCGAGCCAAGAAAAGATTTATACCAGCAAAGGTTCTCTCCAACGTGAACCGATATCAGAAAGGCAAAGACCTATCGAAGGTAACGTGTATCATGGACAAGTTAATTGTCCAATCAATTGTAATCCAACATCACCTACGAAAAGACGAACTATGCAACATCTCGAAGCTTTTTATTGGCAACAGAAAGCTTTGGAAGCTAATCGAAAGACTGGGTTGCCAGCAGCTAACAACAATGATTCACCAATTCGTGAAACAACCAATCGTGAAAAACAAACTTCTCTGAAGATCAATTTACCGGAAATTCGAGAAGCTGTTTATTGGCAACAGTTGAAGAAACTTGACGAGGAACAACAAAGGCGAATTTATGAAAGAAATTTAATGGAAGATAGAAGACTCGATAACAGATCAGTTTCGAATCGTCAGAGTGGTCGATCAAGCATCCGTCAACCTGTCCCTATTACTAATACTAATATTCCTGTTACTGCATCAACCGATTCTAACATAGATCGATCTTATTGGGCTAATGAAAAATCTCGTGCTACGAAAAGCAATAATCCATTGAGACCTAATTTGATTAAAGGTTCGGCGCAACCAATTTTAATAGTCAGACCTCAACAGGCAATTCGTGAGCTACCAATCAAATCTGTCGACGATTCTTCCAGATTAAGTCCCAGAAGATCGAAGAGCGCATCACCTCATTTACGTGCTAATCGTAATCTGAACAAACTCGATAACAATTCTTCCTACACTTACGAGGATGATAACGATAACGATGGTAAGCAACCTCGACCCCATCCAATATTTAAACGAGGAAGTCTAGTGAGCAGTGACTCTGTTGAATATGCTGGCAGTGCTACGAAAAGAGTTAGTTTTTCTAATCAAAATGTTGGCAACGAATTACCCAATGGTAATTGGCCAACCAAACATGGCACGGCATCCGAACCACCAACCAGAAGACACAGAAGTGAAGACAGTGTTTCCGATACCGATTCCGTATTCATTCGTGATCCTAATTTAGATATCATTTATACCCCGTATCATCCTAACACTTCTTGTTCGCGTAATTTAGAAGCAAGTTATGCTTATCATCGAATCCCTCAAAATAATAATAAATGTGTGCCTCAAGAATACGACGCGGATAGACCATTACCACCTTTACCCAAGGAACCATCAAACGTTACTCAAGCTCAGAGATGGAACGTTGTTCCTCATAATTACCGGAAGTGGCCTGCTCTTTGCGAAAGCGAAAGCGGAAGCGAAGCTGCCGGTGAGGTTCAACGAATATTTGGCAGAAACGATGGTGAGTATTTAACCAAATTTTTCTCATCCTTTTTTTTTCCTACCTAGTGTTTATTTTCATATCTCAAGTAAGCTTTAAATTTTACTCTTCGAATACAAAACAAAATTGTTTGAATAGAAGAAAATTATTTTTGAGGATACAAATCCGAGCGTACCTCGCAAGTTTAAAATTCTTTTATAGAAAGTATAAAAACTTGGAAAAGAAATTTGTTGAATCGTCTTTGAGAATCTTAACATTAGTTCTGAAGAAAGGCAAAAGACACATATAAGAAAGGAAGCACGTATGTACATATGTATGTAAGTATATACGACCGGTTAGGATTAGCGTCTCTCTGGACTGGCACAGCTAAGGTCATTGACCTTCCATCTCCGTTCAATGCAACTCCTTGCACGTAGTCTCTCTTTCTCTTTCTCTCTCTCTCTCTCTCGGAGAGTTTACGATCGGCGAGCTATTACGTGGCAGTTTAAAAGACCAATCGGTTATTGCCAGGACGTTGTTCATCGTCGTCATCATCATCATCATTTTTTATTTTATTTAAATTTGTGCAATAGATCGTCGATAATAAATGATACTATACTAATTTTCAACATCACAAATGCATACTTTTGTTCACTTTGAACAATGCAAATGAAACTATACTTTTAAGTATGAAAGTGTATAAAAATAAAAAAGAAAGTAAGAAAGAATGAAAGAGGAATGGAGGATAATATATTCCGCCACGGTTCTTTCAATCTCAAAGTACGTTTCGCAAAGTTTGCGCATGTAAAATTCTCGTCGCTTGCCCTTTAGCATTGGGTGACGTTAAAAATGCATCTTTCTCTCTTCATCTTACTCATTCATGTTCAATCTCATACATACACTTTTCTGGGCACTTAAGATTTTACCATAGAAAATATCATCTCTCATTTTGATAATTTAGCATTTATATTTTATCTCAAATTTTTACTTCTTCATCCAAGAAGTTAATTTTATTGTCTTTTTTTTTTTTTATTTACAAAATATATTGAATATTTTCTATCGTTTACTTTAGATTGAAAAGTCTACAAAATTTGATGTCAATTATTAGCCATATTTGATATTTGAATAGATCAAAATATTCAGTCAAAAATAATAAAATATTTAGCTTAAACTAATACATTTGATATTAACGATTTTTTGATCAAGGTATACCGATAGAGAAATCACTCGAAGACCAGAGTCGTCGATCTGCCGACAGGTGGAGAGACTTATCATTTGGTCCAGCGGCGCCTTGACCTTTCTGACCATATCTTTTTCACTTTTTCGTCCCTTAACACGCATCCCCAAAAAATAATCTTAAAAAAGTACACCTTGCTTAAAAATACAAACCCTACGTATCTAAAATTTGAAACTTAAAATGAACCTATAGCCCGAATATAGAGAAGACCCAAAGGATAAAACAACAGAAATCACTCATCTAATAAGATCATTGATCGGATTTCAAATGAGTGATAAAAAATAAGAAACACATTAAATAGGTATAATAATAAGAATAAAATGTAAAATAAATGTGGAAAAAAAAGTTGAAGGGAATGTTAGAAATAAAGTTGGGGGATAAGAATAAAAGTCTAATGTTTTCCGTGTAGTCAGTAGGTAGGTAGGTAGGTAGGTAGGTAGGTAGGTAGGTAGGTATAGGTGTAGGTACGGTTTGGGAGGATACAGTTTGGGGCGGAGGTGGTGTTCGCGTTCAGCATCGATCCCCGGCTTGGTTGGTTCCCGTGACGTCACAATAAGGGAGAGGCGGCTCGAGCCGGGATTCGGTGAGAGATCTTGCTAGTGCCTCTCTCGGTGCGCTCTTGACTGCACCGTTCCTTTGGTGCTCGCGTTTAACATCCCACACGACCGTTTAAACAACCTTTATATTTCTTCCTTTAACACTTTTTTCTTTTTTTTCATTCAAACCACCACTCATCCTTCTTTCATTATTTCTTTTCCTTTCGTATTGACTTTAAATTTTTCTGTTTTTTTTTTTATTTTTTGCATCAACAAGTCAAATTATAAAAGCAACAAATCAAGTGAAGCAAGCAACCAATCAACCGACGGGTCTTTTAGAGTTTTCAGATCGATCGCGACCTTCGACTTCGACTTCGACGAAGTTGTTCTTCTTGTCTCGTCTTGGCGCTCCCACGCGCCATCTCTCTCTCTCTCTCTCTCTCTCTCTTTCTCTCTCTCTTTCCTTTGATTTGATCTGTTTCTATCTCTTTTTCTCTGCGGCGCGCGCCCCTGACGCACGCGAGTGCCTCGGACTCGACCTCCCTCGACGTCCGAGATAAATCTTCCTCAAGTCAAAGAACTCTCCCTCCCTCCTCCCCTCTCCCTCAATGTTCTATTTACTTTCATGTATCTTTTAAAAGGTGATTCCTAATTTTCAATAATACTATTCTCATTGTCGTACTTCGGTTGTTCTTTGTTTTCCTTTTTCATTTTATCGTTTCAAAATGTTGGTGCAATTATTGTTTAGTTTAGTTTCAACACTGTGCACGCGGCGAGACTCCTTCCTGTTTTTTCTTCATCTTTAGCAATCTTTGAGTAACGGATAGATCGGAGTCGTCAAGAAAAACCGGTTTTCTGTTAAGTCATTGTAGATTTATTTGTTCGCATATATCATTCGCGTTTTATTTTACCTCTAAGATCGATGAGTTTTAAGATTTGTGGTCCATTTAGTTTTTTCTTATTCTCGGTGATATTATTTTGTACGATTTTTAGCGGTATAATCTTCTTTTTTCTTTTTATATGACTTTATTTGATCTCGAAGAAAACGATTTTTGTTGGTGAAATTTGTTGTTTTCTACGATACAATTTCATTTTCGTCTATACTTTTTGTTTGAATTTAATTATTTCTAGATTAATCACATACCAATTCTTCATGTAGATGTTTAATTGTTTAAGCAACATTTTATCAACAAGAGTATCGAGATTCTTCTATATTTTTCTGATCTTAGGTATTTATTAAACAAATAATTCGTCGTTGAGACAATAATTTGTGAATATTTGTATATTCTAATTTCATTCATTTCTGTTATCTTTCCAAAATCTTTAAACTCCAGCCATGCTTAAAGAAAAGGTAAAAAAAGTATAACTGAATAAAAAGGTCTTGAATTCTTATCTCTTTAAACTGCAATTATTTTCTGTGTTTGTGCATACTTAGAGTTAGGAGGGTTGACCTTCGTGCTCTTTCGTCGCGCGGTCGTTGCACTTTAAATGGAAGAAACGCGTAGTCATCGCGAGGAATTCTCAAAGGAAGGAAAGGCCAACGATAGTGAAAAGAAGAAAGGAGGTTAACGTGACAATCAACAACAATAAAGAATAATCTATCAAAAGTAATCATTTTAGCCATTGTTATACGATCATTCATTTGATAGAAACAAAAAAAGAGAAAACAACTAATAATTTTATAACAAAATTCCTTTTATATTAATTATACACAATCATAGTAATCAGTATCACAATAGTGATCAATTTATGACCCATTGTCCAGCCGTTAGTTGCGTTTAGCGAGGAAAATCAAAGATGGCGCCTTGAAATCTTTTCTTCTTCCTCGAAATGGCCTAGTCCTTCAAATTTATACGTTTTTTTTATTTTTTTTCGAACACAAAATTTAGAAAACGATCCATACAAATAATTGATTTATAATTTAAAGATTAATTTGGACGCGTATTAATGTATAATTTAATAATTGATAATATCATTGTAGTACATTTTGATGTTAGTATCATAAATTTTACGTGACGATGAAATTTCGTGATCGAACAATTTCTCGTATAAGTTTTGTTTGATTTATTTGTTCGTTCGTCGTCGTCGTCGTCGTCGTCGTCGGGTTAAACACGATTTAATTCCCATTATCGAAAGTTACGTCGAAGTTACGACCGGTAGAAGTCGCGACCTCAGCGCGTCACTTTTCAAGGCCGATGACGTGAGCTCGAAACGCTGAAGCGGCTACGAGAGATGCTGATACGTTGGAAGAGCAAGGACAAGAGCTCCACCAAGAGCTCGTCCACCGGTTCTGCAGGAAAGAAAAAACGCAAATTTGGTAGAGAAGGTAAGAACAAATTTCAAAAACCCCATTAAATTATCTACGGTATTATTTTCCAACTATTTTTTCTTTCCGATTTACGATTTCATTTGAACTAACGTTGCATTGTTCCAAATCATCATTCATTTATTTTTAACTAACGTTTATTTTGCAAGACAATAATATTTTCATTTGAAAATTGTAACGGAAGGCAATTAAAAATTATTTGACCTCGCTTTATTTTAATTTTTTAATTACGAGTCTATACATACCTAATTTTAAATGAAAATATTCGCTATTTGTTATTTAAACATATTCGATAGTTCTGGGATTGTCGATTATTATTAAAATAATTTTCAAAATAAGGCAAAAAGACGCCGAGAAATGATTTTCATACAGTCTATTATAATTTTCTAATTACAACTTTATAGATACCAAATTTTATATGAAAATATGTGTGGAAATCTTTTATTTGAATATATTTATTAAAGAATAGTATTTGGCACGTTGACCCACCCATGATGCACCAAACGAACTCTCTTATCGGCCATTTTCCTCCAATTCTACATGAACTTTTCTTTCTCTCTTTACAAATGTCGATATTAAACAAAAAAACAAAAGTCATTCTCACATATTATATTTTATTTTACTCGATATAAGGAAAATAAATACAAACAATGAATTACGAAGAAGAGAAATAGAAAAGTTTTTAAACGATGTAAGGGATGTTTTAAGACGAAATGTTTTGAGGTGAAATGTTTTAAGGTGTGCCAGAAGTTGCAACCTGATTTTAAAAATCGATTAATTCCATTGGAAAGTTCGTAGGTTCGTTGTTTGTTTTGTAGTTTTCGTTAGGAAGACTTAGAGTTTAATTTGAGAGAAAAAAAAATGTAAAGCTAAAAGGTCTTTTGGAAAAAGAGTAATTGATTTGAAAAATAAGTTAACAATTTTTGGCCTACTCTGTAAGTAAAAGTTTTTCCAAGAGTGAGCCACTTATGCTATTCGTTTCTTAAGCTTCTTGTTCTTACCTCATGAAACTTTTCCTTCTGTCTTTCTCGTTCTCTCTCTCTCTCTCTCGTTCGTATCAATGTGTACAGACTTTAAAGCCTCTTTCTCACCTTTCTCCACCCTCTTGGAGTTTCGAATCTGTGATAGGGCAAACGAACGTTGCATTTGATTCGTTCAAGAGGTGTGCTAGGTACTTCATTCCAATTGTTAAGAAGAGATCAATGGGATTTCATTCTTTTTTCTTTTCACTTCTTATCGTTTACAAACCTTCCAAATATCTCTCTTCCCCAAACACTCTCTTTCTCTTTCTTTTGAACGCTTTAGTTTTAGGTGGTCTCCTATTTTTTGCTTTTTCCTTCCTTTTATTTTGTTATTAAATGAAATATTCGAGGGAGGTGTTTATTTATATTTTTCGTGTTAATACTATGCCGTCCGCACGTAGACGGTTTTTTGAGGTTCTTGGGAGACCAACATTTCCACATGGAACCAACGTGGAACCACCGGACGGCGTAGTGTTAATAATGCAAAAGTGAAATAACATTTTGTAAATTCTAAGTTAGATGGGATTGTATTACGCGCATTTTCCTCAGATCTCTTGGTAGTACCACTACTCCATGCAAATATTACCATAGGTGAGTTCGTTTAATCGTTCAATTCAACGGAATTCAGCTAATTCGATAGAAATTTTTCAAATATCTAAAAAGAGATTAAAATACTTCAAACAATTCTGCGCAATCGTGGTTTTGAACCAATGCCGACTAAATTTCAAATTCTACTAGGATAATACGAAATATAAGAAAACATTGTTAATCCTTTGAAAATTTTACTACGAAATAAAATTCATTCTCAAAATTGAAATGGGATAAATCTAAATAATAATAATAATAATAATCATAACAGTACAAACTTTAATTTAAATTGTTTCGTATTACTTTCTCTGCTATAAAATAAAACAACGTTTCGCTTCGAAAAAGATGAAAAAATAATCCCCCCTTAAAACAAAACACAAATTTCGTGACAATTACATTAACAATTCTCGTAAAAATAATTTCTCATAATTAAAAACCCAGCGTTTAAAAAAAGAATTAAAAAAAAGGTATATTAAATTAAAATTCAATTCTCCTCTTTCTTTCTCTCTCTCTCTCTCTCTCTCTCTCTCTCTCTCTTAAATGCTAATAACCAAATAAAAATAAAGCAATTATTTCAATATTACTATTATTCCATGTAAAGAAATACTAAACTAAATGATATCAAATAAATTAAAATAAATCATGTATTTTCAGTCAAAAGTCATTAGCGAAATCTTTGCTGATGAATAAATTATTTTCTTTAAATTGACTAGCCGTTGTTCCATAAAAATCATCAATAATAATAATAGTCTATTGAAAGTATTAAACAAAAAGCTATACTTTTCCCAAACATGATTTTTCCTATTAAAAATGTGCTCAACGAGCAAGCAATAAACTCAGATTATCATAAATGTAATTAATAAATTTTGATTGACGAAATATTGACAACACGGTTTAATATTTGGTAACAAGAAAGAGCACGCTGATCAGGGTTCCGTAGTTACATCAGAAACAATGTCAGAAACAATAGCAATAACAGCATCAACAACAACAGCATCAGCATCAGCATCAGCAGCAGCAGCAGCAGTAGCTACACCCTGCTCGAGGATCCAATGTTGTTTGAGGCGCTTGCGCGCAGGTTGCATGGCCCCGTTTCTACCCCCTTCTAGCCCCCTTTCACTCCCGCCTTTGTCCCCTTCTTCTAGATCCTCCTTTTCCTCTTGGCCCTCCTGACCCGGGTGTGTGCACCACCAGCAGCAGCACCAGCAGCAGCACCACCACCAACAGCACCAGAAAAGCTTGTGCTCGTGATACTCAGCGTCCCACCCTGAGTGTCCGATCCTCGCGAGAACAGTAACGTTGTATCGTTCTATCGTGCATCATCTTTCTCTCTCTCTCTCTCTCTTTCTCTTTCTTTCTCTTTCTCTCTCTCCCTTTCTCCTTTTCTCTCTTTCTTTCCTATCTGGTTCTGTTTGTCTAGAGTGCCCTTCAAATTTACCTACAAAAAATAGACAGATACTTCTTACCAATCGTATTATTTTTTAA
Organism: Polistes canadensis; assembly: GCF_001313835.1. Classification (NCBI taxonomy): domain Eukaryota; kingdom Metazoa; phylum Arthropoda; class Insecta; order Hymenoptera; family Vespidae; genus Polistes; species Polistes canadensis. The sequence continues at coordinate 183,712 of NW_014569686.1, read as the reverse complement.
TATTTTTTTTGTTTTCATTTTTATTTTTTGAAATCAGATGAGAAGAATATACGTTCGGATCCTCTTCTGAACGTCACTCTTGAAAATTAATTTTTTTACTTTTCTTTTTCTTTTTTCTTCTTTTTTTTCGAAGTTTTATTTCATTCCGCTTGATTTGATTCGATTTAAAAACCAGTCGTTTGAAAAATACATATATATATTTCACGCAAAATCTTTCCATCCGTCGAACAATTTGCGTAACTTTTACGAGAGTTTGATTCGCGCCGTTAAATCAAGGCGACCTCTGACCTTTGCATGCGACACACGTTAGCGCGCGCTAAACTATACTAATCGAATGCATTCTTTTTTCATATTTTAGCAATTTTTTTTACTTTTCTTTTTCCTACTTATCATCGCGTTACATTATACATTTTCCATGAAGTTTGGAATCAACTGAAATTTTGGGTTTTTATTTCTTATGGATTTTTTGATTTATTAGTTTGAATTGCTTTGGTTAGTCGTTAAATTGTATTTGACGATGACAAATTTTAATCGTATATTAGTATATTTACGTGTGATGAGATTGGAAAAATACGAGTGAAGGAGTCCAATACGAGAAGAAGTCATTGTGAATCCGTTAGAGATGCGTATTTTCGTCTGGAGACATTGCGTTTCGTTAGATGGTAAGAATATTTTTTCTATTACTTATTGTAATATTGCTTCTTTCCTTTTTTTTCTTTTTGTAAATATTGAATCGACCAATAAGCGATACGAAAGATGTTTCAAATTCATAGCAAACGATATTGCATAACATGATTACTATTTATAGGGGTGCGCGTCCGTGCGTTAACTTATTTCTCGGATTTATCGGAATTATTAATGTGTCAATATTATTGATAAACACAATAATACAATTTGTAATACGTGTCATATCGTTAAATAATGAAATAAATAAATAATTTAATCGATAGTAATGGGAAACGCGATACGCAAATGTTAATTAGTAATTAAAGATATGGATATAAAATATTTTAAATTATCTACAAAACTTATTTAATTAATTGTATTACGAATTATTACAGTAAAAAGAAATACTTACATAATAGTGATATTGTTCGTTGACATTTATATATGCGCGAAATGTGTGTATACGAAAGATAACGTCAAATTATGCTAAATTTTGTAATATTCATTTTATATATTAGAAAAAACATTTCAATATCGATACGTCGAGGTATCATTGAACGAAATAAAAAGATACAAATTATGAGATAAATGAAAGAAATAAAGAAATAGATTGAAAGTTTCGTAGAGTAACACTTAAACGTGTTATTTCGAGAAGAAGAATAGTATTGTCTGTTTAAAGTACACTACAGATAATCTAAATCTTATTTTGATCGAAATGATTTCCGATTACGCGGAGACCTCTCTCTTTCTCTTTCTCTCTCTCTCTCTGATAGTATTTGTACATCAACATTATTACTACTATTACTATTAGTATTACTACTACTACTATTAATACGTGTCGACCTAGTTGTGGTAGACCAACTTTGATCGAAACGTATAAATTTTATCTACCATATCGATTGCATCGTGTTGCATTAGCTATATTACGAGAAAGAAGAAGAAGAAGAATATTGCAAGATACGCGAGAAACTCGTAAAGTTGTCGTAAGAGAAACGCCTTCGACGTTGTTTACAACACATTTTACTGTAATTTTTATAACCGAAAGACAACATAATTTTCTACCATTTTTCCTATCCTCAATCTTCGATTACTAATACACACACACAATACAAAATACATAAGTATTCTGTTTTCTATTTTTACAAAATATATAAGTATAAATTGTTAATAAATTGAAAAGATTTCCAAGTTTGTTTGTTTAAATATTAAAAACAAAAAAGAAAAAAAAGAAATACGACATTATCCAACGGAACGGAATATATTTTTCATGAATAAATGAATTTAAGTTTATTTCTTTCTCTCATATATAGTTTTCCTTTCCTTTTTTTTTTCGACAAAAAGACGAAGCAAAAAGAAAAAGAGGAAAAGAGGGATAATAATAAAAAAAGGAAAGAAAAAAAAAAAAAGCTGGAAGAAAACTCCGGAATGCACTTTCTGTTCGTGAGAAACGATCGTTTATCTCGCCCTCGCGGGATACAGGGTGTTCTATAACGATGACCCAGTTCACGAGAGAACATCCTTTGATCCTGACAAATAAATTGCGTACGCAAGGTTGGCTACTTTGCTATACGGAGACGACGGAAATAGCAACTACGACGACTACGACGACAACGATGACGACAACGACGACGACGACGACGACGACGAGCCTCTCGTTTTTTTATATCAAAAAAAAAAAAAAAAAAAAAAAAAAGAAAAAAAAATAGAGGGAAAAAAACAAAGTCAAACTCAGTTGCTTTATTTCGATCGATCATTTTCTCTCGCAATCAGCTACACTCTTCTTCTTCTTCTTCTTCTTTTTTTTTTTTACAGTTCCCTTATCGATTATCGTTTTTTTAATTCTCTCTCTCTCTCTCTCTCTCTCTCTCTTTTTCTATCTCGAATGGTGGAAAGAGATAGATCGATTGAAAGGTCTTTGAGAGGCTATCGTACGAGATGATGGTGCAGCTGAACCTAATTGCATTCTTCTTACACTCAACGAATAAATTTGCGTGGTTATCATTTCCGGAGGGATTGACCCACTCTTATTATCATTAATCCTGCATCCGCCTCGGCCCTTCCTTCGATCGTGTCTATTTAAGAATGTAAGACCTTCGAGAAAACCACCAGGATACGAAATGTTACTCTTATATTTTTTATCATCTTCTCTGACACAAATTCTTTTTCTTTTTTTCTACGAAACATATATTTTTTATCACATCATAAAGATTACACACTTTTTCTATTTATTTATTTATATATTTGTTTGTAACGAAACGCATAGATTTTTATAGAAAAATTAAATTTTGATTCGTTAATCTCTCTACAAATGTGAATGAGGACAAAAATAATGTTACTTTTGTAACGGAGATCATTCACAAGGATTTATTATCCACTAGGTTCTTCCAACAGAGTAGTTCCCCTTGCAACTAAAAACGATCTTGAATCTAAAAAGAATGGAAACTCGATCCAGGTGGTCTGAAGAACACCAGAATATCTCCTTGCTAAGTTCCCTAAGGATTAGACCAACTTCTTCCTTCTTTGCTCTCATCGGATATTTCTCTCTCCTTTTCTTCTTCCTTACGACTTTACCACTCGGGAAGGATATATTATTCCAGAATAGAAATATATATATATATATATATATCCAGCTTTCTTTCTCTTCGAAAACACCACACACGGAGCTCTTCGATTGATCGTAATGGCCGTCCACGTTCATTTTGAAACATTACTACTTCGATACCGAAACAAATTAAAACTCCTCTTTTCTATATCGAACATTAATGTTTTTTTCCACAAGAAAAAAAAAAGAAAAAAAAAAGAAAAACTTATACAATATATATCGATCTATGTATATTTTCTTTTATAAATAATATTTCTCGTGTATAAATATTTTTACGAAGAAATTTATAAGCAATATTTGAAGAAAAATAAATAAACCCAAAGCCTCTAGGAGGTTTATTATTATTATTATTAACATCATTAATAATTTTAAATAACTAAATTATAAGAAAAATCTTTAGATGAGAGAAATATTTTAAGGAGTAAGATAAGAAGAAAATGCACCGAGAAATACGAACGTGGGTGGTCGAAAAAAGTTGGGGGAGTAGGTTGTGCTCTTGAAGATCAGGAAGGAATTCCAAGTTCTGGAATACTGCAAGTTAAAAGATATTAGATTTAATAGCTTCTTGGAATTCTCATTTCCTTTCACACCTTTTTAATTTCATTTCAAACCTACTTCCAAGTAAATACTTTCTTACAAAAAAAAAACAAAAAGAAAAAGAAAAAATAGGAAAACAAATTGGTAAGGATTTTCTTTTGCGAAGAAATTTCGTAGAACAAAAAAAAAAAAGAAAGAAAAAACTGTAAACAAAATTGAAAATATTCATAGACGGAGGAATCGTAAATAAGATAGAAAAGGATCTTTCTGTTCTTGCTCTTCGGGATGATGTTCTCATATATCCAAGAGAGAGTTTCTGGAATAGAACGTTTAACCTCTCGAACTGGAGGGGTTGCAGTAAGAGAACATAGTAGAGAGATAACCCGAACGAATGCGCGCGCACAATGCGAACGTTTACGTTTCTCTCCAACTTAAATTCCATCTAACACATTTTAACAACTATTCGAACTGCAGAGACACACATACATACACGCGGCGAACACATATAATGCATATACCTATATGATTGATAGGGGGGCAAAGAAAAATGGTAGTTTTCGTGTACGAACAAATGACGACTATGTCACGTGGACGAAATCTAAGTGAAATTGCTTTTTCTCTGATTCTCTATCTTTATCGGCTTTTATTGAAATCCGATGAAATTACTTCGATGTCTATCCCCCATCCCTTTTTTCTATAACCACCACCACCACCACTACTCATATCCTCGTTCCATCATCCCCTATGCCCCCTTTGCTCGAATGAAATTCGAATAAAGAAAATGTTAGAAGGACAAAAATGAAGTTGGAATACATAGAGAAGAAAATTAGAAAGAAAGAAAGAAATAAATAAATAAGTGTAGGAAAGAAAAAGATATTTGTAGAAAAAGAAGGAGGAAGAGGAAGAGTGCAGGGGTAGAAGAACCGCACCCACCCTGGTTTATCGACCCGGTTACACCCTTAGCCGAGCGAAGCCACGAATTTCCCTCCTTACCTATCTATACATAGTATATATTTAATATATAGATGTATCTATATACTAGTACATATATATATATATTATGTATTTTTATATATTATCGTTGCCCGGAAAGATAGTGCCGATTAATATTTTTTTTATTTAATATGTTTTTTTATAGAAATCTATAAGAATAGAATCATTTATTAATTAGCCATTCTAGCCGAAAAGTTTAAGAACGAATACATATATAATGTAATTAATATGTCAATCTATAAATTTTAATAGAAAAATTTGTCTTCTTTTTGCTAAAGAAAATTTGTCAACCAGCCATCTTCTTTAACGTCTTTTACGTTATTTTGAAAATTTTTAGTTGATTTTAAGAAAATTCGCATCTATGTTTAAAAATAATAATTAGATATTAATTAATAAAGTATTATCAATTTTCTTGTTCATTTTAATTAACCCTATTTAAATTACTACAATATAAATCTGTACTTTAGATTTATTATATTATAATTCATGGAATCTGATAGGTCAATTCTAAACTTGGGATGATGCCAATATGCTTGTTTCATAGTACAAATACATTGGTTTAATTATATTTCTAATGGTCTATTAGACTATTAGAGAGAAAGAGAGATAATTAATCTTAATTATCTTAACTAATATCACTGCATATAAATTTATAATATATGAACTAATTATAATATATATTATCGATTACATATTATTCATTTATAATAGAATCTGGGAAAATGATAGTATGTTTGTATCAGAGACAATTAAACTCATATAATACACCATTAGAAACTTCATTTATCTCTTATAATTATTTCCTATAATTAATATTATTGAATAAATTTATATATACCTATACAAAATTAAAATACAATAGATGGATAGATTAATTTCGAATATAGGAAAACCTTTACCAATATATTTCATTGATACGTTGCAACACTAAACATGTAAGTTAACCCAATTCTAGATAAGAGTATCTAAAACAAATCATCTAATAATTCTATCAACTACATTATCCGACCGATGATCCGTAAATATTTAAACAAAATCTATTCAGAAACTCATCAAATATCAGAAAACTTGTCACATCAGAAAAAGTCTGATTTAAACTCGATCATTTACATGGAACAGCTGATGATCAATCGGATGATAATACTTGAAAGACAAAATAGATGATTTAAATGGCATCTCGAAATAATCGATAGGAGATACTAGACCGGAGTCCAGACCAATCGAATTGAGGATTGTCGAAGTATAAAAGTAGGCACGTGCACAAGATGTTGCTGGATGTGCAGTATAAGAAAGGAGTCATAAAGAATCCATGTAAGAGGATGCTGCGCGAGGATAGTTGGTGGATGATGAGGGAAAGGGTAGCAGGGGGAGGGAGGCACCACCCTAATGGAAAGGAAGACGCTACGCGTCGTGGCATGGTATGGTATCAAGAGGATCGAGAGGGGATGAGGAAAGGGCCAAAGATGATGGAGGAAGAGGTGGAATAGAAGGAGGGTGGTGGGGGGAGTGGGGGGTGCGCGAAGCATGCAGACACTCCGCGTCTCTGTTCTACTTCAGTATGCACGCGGACAGCGAGTAGGTCGGATATTGTGTTCAACTGTGTGTGCGTGTGTGTGTGTTAGTGTAATTAGTGTATTAGTGTTCATCTATATATATATATATTTATCACTCTTCTTTGATTTTTTTTTTTAATTTTCTTTTTTGATTTAGTGTAATTATACAGAAGGCTGCCAAACGTATTTCATATTTTGTATTTTACATTGAATTATTATTATCTTTGGTAGTACAAGGGGATGAAGGTAATTTATTATTTGACGTTTCGGAAGTGGTTTATTGGTTTTTTTTTTTTTCTTTTTTGAAAGCTGTTTAGGGATGTTTAACGATAAATTTGATATCGTTGGATAAAAGGTTTTGTTTTGAATTATCTAATGATAGATGTTTATATCTGATAGGTTAATGAGATTTATAAAGATCTGGAAATTATTTGTGGTTTCTGATGAAATTTTTGTATGATAGTAAGGTAAATCGAAAATTGATTGAGCTCGTAATTTTACAATTGAAAAATTACAATCGAATAAAAAACTTTTGATCTAGCCTGTATTAGATATCACAGTAGTTGAACGTTACATTCATAATTATTAAACGCGTCATCGTTTATAATCAGAGCTAGTATTTTTCCACATATTTTTCTTGTTCTAATTGTAAAAAAAGAAAGAAAAAAAAAACGATAATTTATATTCATTAAACGTAAAAGATATAACAAAGTAAAAATAAAGTAATGAAAAATTAGATAACGTTTGTTAATCGATAGTAAAATGTGCCGAAGGATAAGATCTTCTGTTACGTTTTTTTTTTTTTCGAGGTAGACGCTCGTTCGAGAGGATAGAAACACGAGCTATGATAATAATAAATAAGTGATGAAGATGAAATCTTTTTTATATCGAGAGAAGATAGTAAGAGTTTAAGTATAATAAGAACACAGTATCCGTGTCTTCTCGGTATAATCGGCCTCTTTATTCAACCGCTCGACCCACTTTCCAAGTTATTCTCTTCTTCAAAGATGACCATATCGTGTACCGCTAACTTTTTCTTATAGAGAGCACATCGACTTCTTATTTTTTATTCATCAAAAAGAAAAATATTCTGTTAATGTTACTTTATATATATTGCATATGTATTTATTTACATGTTATGCATACACGGAAAAATATTCCCGATGAATTCTTTTTTGCGAATAATATTTTTGGAATAAAAATACGATTCGTAAATATTTTTATACACACACACACACACACACACTTCTTAAGTTCATTTATTTTGATAGATTATTTAGGACCATTGGATTTTAGTTGATTTCGGAATTTTTACATATTTTTTTTATCTAAATATAATTATTGTTATACGTTTATATTTTGTTAATTTATGATGTTTCGTTTGAAGATAAAATTCTTTTGCGTTTAAATTTGAATAAAAATTACGATTCGTCAATATTTCTATACTTCTTATGTTGATTTATTATTAAAAGTTATTTAGAATAATTGGACTATATTGATTTAAGAATTCCAATCATATTTTTAATATTTATTTATCGCAATATTAATTTAACTATAATTGTCAAATAACATATTACAATATCGTATAAAATAAATAATTCGACAAAGAGTAATAAAATAATACAAAATATGCATATTAAAAATAAATCAACAAGTAATCCAATTCTCAATATATACGCAATCAAATCAAATCAAATAAATAAATAAATATTTATTAATAAAGAAATAAAATTCCAGAAATTGCTTGAAATATAAAAGAGAAAAAAATAAATATTAAAATACATGTATTACCTGACGCTAAATTTATTTCCCTCCGTCTCTGCTGGTCTGACGGTTTCTGTATAAGCGCGAAAGAAAAATAAAAAACGGAAAGAAAAAGAAAAAGAAGAAGACGAGGAAGAAGAGTAATACTGAATAGAGTGGAAGGGGAATGAAAAAAAGAATATACAAAAAATAAAATAAAAGAAGAAGAAGAAGAAGATAAGAAAAAAAGAAAAAACAATGAGCAAAAAGTAGAAAGGAGATGGAAAAGGTAGCGAGAGAGAGAGAGAGAGGGGAGGGATTCTGCTGGAAGTTGGGGGGATGGGTGGGGTGAGAAAGGAATGGTGAAGTTGGAAAAGGGTGAAAGGAGGTGGAAAATGAAAGGAAACATCGGGATACGAGTTTAAACGTTGCACAGTAGAAGGAAACTTAAACAGGGTGGGAATAAGGGTGGGGAGGTGGAACGGCTTGGTTGAGGGATGAACGGAGTTGGATAAGGGTTGATGGGGGGGGGGATGGTGGGAATACGAAGGGAAAAGCATTTCGCGTGGAAAATGTGAGTTTTTCAAGAGTAGACAGAGAAAACGCGCGTATATGCGATAGCATGAGTTGAAGAGAAATGGGGATGCGGTGGGGGTGTGGTAGGGGTGTGGTATATATACTTTTTCTGTTTTACGCTTTTTCATTCGAAAAAAGGGTGTCGTAGTCGTAGTCGTCGTAGTCGTCTCGTCTCGTCTCGTCTCGTCACGTAAACTTTGACGACGATGATAACACTGTTTTGTGTGTATGCGCTCGTGTTTTACGTAAGCCACTTTGTCTCGTCTACGATCAAAAAGAAACAAAAAAAAAAAATAGAAATAGTAGAAAGAACAAAATTGGCGGGAAGAAGCAGGAATTTTGTTGAAAACTTTGTGCTTTTTCTCTCTTTTCGTTAGGCGAGTATTTTTTTTTGTTTTTTTTAACAATTTTTTTGTCAATTTTGTTTATATTCTTGTTAATAAAATCCCCACTCGTATAGTTGGAAAACGTTAACGATCTCTTAGAAAGTAGCCCTAGGGAACACTTCGGTAATAGGGTTCGTTGGTTGGTTGGTTGGTTGGGTGTTTCTTCCTTGAGAAGAACAGGAGTCTCGACAATTTAAAGAAAAAATATAATAAAGTACTATACTCTTTCTTTATCTTTTTCTGCAAGGGCTCCAAGAAGATAAATTTCTCATTTATTTCAACCCTTAACAGATTTTTTTAAAGGAGGAAGAGATTTAACAATTTATATGTATTAAGATTCAGGATGAAAGAAATTTGATTAGAAATATAATCTTGTATAAAATAAAAAAGGAGAAATAATTTGTCTTACTAATAATACGATTGTATTAGGAATAATCTTTTAATTACAATTTAATTACGCGTATCCATTTTTTTTAATTATAATATTTAATAGAAAAAACCGTATGATCGTCTGTAGAGACAAATGTACGAACGTTTATAAAATATAATTTAATTCAAACGTTTATCGATCAAAATTCAAATAAAATGGAATATAAGGGAGAAACAATTTTATTTCTAACAATAAAATCTAAAGAAATAGAAATAAATTTGAATGATGTATTCTATATATATATATTTCTTAAATTATATAACATTTAATAAATATTCAAGATAAAATGTGAAAAATTATGAATGAAAATAAAACGGGACATGAGAAATCGTTTTGTTTGTAACAATAAGATTGAAAATAATAGACATAGCATGATTTTTAATTGGAATTTAATATTACGTATTCTCCTTCCGTCCTTTTATTTCCCTCTCTATTTCTCTGTGGAATATTAAAAAAAAAAAAAGAAAAAAAAATGGAGAAAAAGAATAAAATGAATATATAAAAGAACATAAGCTATATAATTCTCAAGTTGTCGTTTCATACTAGTCGAGTTAATTCCGGTATCTCGTTACTATCGTGGGAAGGAAAAAGAAAAAAGAGTTAGTATAGATTAAGTCAATGCCGTTGCCACAGTTATTGCTGGCAACCTCGTTCTCGTTGTTGTCGTTGTCTTTGTCTTTGTCGTCCGTATTCATAGTAGTCATAGTTATCGTCATCGTAGTTGTCGTCATCGTAGTCGTAGTTGTCGTAGTCGTTGTCGAGTCAAGACGTTGAAGTAGAAGGGGCTTGGAACGAAGTTAAGCCCGTCGAAAGGCTCGTCTCCAATTACCTGGCAGAACTCGCAGCCTCAAGCTTCAGTACTGTACATAGGATAAGACATATATCAAAGTATATGCACATGTGTATGTGTGTGTTTGAGAAAAAAGAGAAGAAAGTTAGAACCTGAAGAGTTTCCTGCCACTTTCCACTTCTTTAAAGTCTTTCGAGTTCGCTTTATAATTATCTTTTGAAGAAAACCCCTTTTTTTTTCTCTCTCTTTTTTTTCAGGATTATACCTTTCGATTGAATTTTTTGTAGTTTTTTTTTTTTTTTTTAGTTATATAATTGTCGCGATCTTTGATTATCTTTTAAGTGATGATTAGTAAGAGATTGGAGTAGTATATCTAATAAAATCAAATAAAATAACATAATTAAATTAAAGCAAATAATTATTGCATATCTCTTGAATAACTATTGTATAATTTACTATTCTTTTAATCTCTTCCTTTATTCAACAAACATGTTTTTTTATTTTTTATTATTATTACTTTTTACCATGCATATTTCTAATATAATTAAAATAAAGTATTAAAAGAACAAAGAAAAAATTGGATACAAATTTGTATAAAAATAATATAAAAAATATTTCTTCGAAGTATAAACGAGATAGATGGAAAAGAATGAAAGTTTTTAACTGAAAAACTATAAATCTACCTTACGTATTTGCATTTTGATTCGATCGATTCTATCAAAAGTTTAAATTCAAAAGAAGATTTACAAAATGTATGTTATATGCTTCATAGGTATGCACAAAAGTTAAAATATCACAAAAAACGAATGAACGAATGAACGAACGAACGAACTAACGAACATATTTAGGTCGTCGAAATAATATTTGCCTTTGATATTGACTTTCGAATGCATTTGGGACGGTGCAACGTGCCAGGAATATTGACTTTAGCCTACGAAATGCGTTGATCTTCTCCTATAACTCGTAAGATATGGGGAAAGTTTAAAAGGGCTTTTGGGAAATGACGTCATCATGCTATACTATTCGATCCCATTTTCATCCAACTCCTACTCTTATGTCCCTTCCACCTTCCCACCATCTTTACATTCATGAATTATCATTTTGAGATCGCATACTTCTAACTTGTATCCGTTAATTATCCTATTTGCAATAATAAGTGTTATTAATGTTGTCAAGACCACTGCAATTTAAGTCAACGTTTAGTTCTAATTAAATTATTGTATTCCTTCTTGTAATCAATTTTTTTTAACCATAAAATAAAATAATTCCAATCGTTATTAGATGGACAATCTTCTTTTTTATTTATTTTTTCTATTTGTCATAAAGAAAATTGGAAAACCAGGGTCACTCAATTACGGGTTAACTTTTAATCTTATTGTTAAATGAAATTAATTACGCTATTGTCATCAATTTTCTTAATCATAAAAACAAATTCTAATAATCAGGTAAACGATGTTTCAATTTGAGTTATTACTTTTTTTACATCATTATTTCCAAAATAAAATGAATAAAATACAAATTTCATCTATTTTGTTGGAAAAATTCTATTATAAATTTGGTCTTGAAGAAGGGAAACGGATTGTGGGATAAATTTAATTTTCTTTCTTACTTTTTAACCATCTCTCTCTCTCTCTCTCTCTCTCTCTCTCTCTCTCTCTCTCTCTTTCTTTCTCTATTTTTCTTTCTTTTTCTTTTTCTCTGAACGTTTGACTTTAGTGACGATCCCTACTCGACCCAGTTTCTTGTACGATGTACGACCAGGATGATTTTTCTTTCAGAAAGGAACTCTATGTGCTTACTTGTTTCCTTCCTTCCCTTTTTCTTTCCTTTTTTCCTTCCTTTTTTCCTTCCTTTTTTCCTTCCTGAAGGATCTACCTAACTGAATTATGTTTGATTTAAGATTGTTTCTATCTCTGTTTCGTGTATTATGTCACACGTGACCTTTTCTTGATTACTGGATTAGGGGAAAGAGGATTGAACAATATTTTAATCAGCATTAGGGATGATAATAATAATAATAACAATTGTGATAAATTGTCTTAATTATGTTCTTTTTTGTAATCATAATTTGATTAATTAAAAATATGTATTCAGAAAATTACAATTTAATCAGTTAAATTGTGTAGGATTCTATTTTTAAAATGTCCAACTTCGTTGTGCAGATAAAATTGAAATAAGACAAGAAAAGGTGACATAACTGAATAAAACAAGACATTTTCCATTCCATTGCGTTCCTTTCTGTTTCGGTAGCAATTCAATTCAAATGAAATTCTCTGATTAATTAAAATACTTCGCTTATTATTATATTCAATAATTATGCGTAATACATAATTATAAATAACATTGAAATAAATTTCTTATTTATTACGATTAATATATAAACAGTATTATCGATTTCATTTAAATTTATTCAATCGTTCAATTTTATAATTATTTAATTATTAATAACCATTCTTGACCAAAGACTCAAAACATTAATATCAACGTTAAAAATTTATAAATTCAACATAAAAACCCCTTTCTTTCGATCGAACAAACTTTCATTTCTATGAAAACCAATCTTTACCGTCGAGATTCAACATTTTGTAAGCAACACCTTTTACAAAATTAGGTATATCATCCAATTGTGAAAAAAAAAACAATTTCATAGCAGTTAGATATTTTGAAATTCTAAACAATACGAGTAATATTTCATTTTTTAAATGGTTCGTACGAATTTAATTGACTTGTATTCTAATTAAATGATTACGTAATATTTTTTATAAAACTGCATAATTGTTTGTTTTTGGTTATTTTTTCTTTTCCTTCTGTTTATTATAAAGAATAACAATTATTAATATAAAAAAAGATGAAGAACACTCGGTCGATGTTTTAAAGGAGATCATGTTTCTTCGGGATATACGATACACAATTATGCATTTGAAGCTTATCAGCGTTAAAAGCGCAAGCGCAACGTCATTACGCGTTTGGTGTTAGTGCGATCATTACGAGGCGTCACGCCTCGGTAATTAAATAGCTATGCACGTTTCTCTCCCCCTCTGCCCCCCTCTCTCGTACGTTTACTTGATTAAATTGTTGGTCATTGAATGTATGAAACAACTCAAAATTCAACTAGTTCTCCTATTCTTTTTCTTCTTCTTCTTATTCTTCTAACGAATTTAAATTAGAATCAAAGTTTTAGCAATGATAATTTACACGACAATTATTAAGAAAAGTAAACGATAAATATTTAAAAGAATGATTAATATTAAATTAATACAATTTATCGAATTATTAAATTTAAAACACACGTGGGAAGTTTAATGAATAAGATAAATGTAAAAAGTTTGAGTATCATTGAAAATTATTGAAAAGATAAAAATGATTTATCGATGGGTAATCGTATTTTTTAACGAATTAAAATGCTAGATAAATTTCTTAAGGAAAAAAAATTACTAAATATAATAAATAAATTAAAGAAATTAATATGAACAAATAAGAAACGATTGTATTGTAAAACTAATCTGACGTGTGGATCATTTGTTGATCAATTGTGAATTATTCATCAAATGATTTATTTAGAAATTGATTAAAAAAAAACGAGAAATGAATTATAAAAGTATTAAATCAAGTTTTTTCTTGTTATTTCAACGGTGACTTTATTACGGACTAATTAACCAAATTGACTTATCGAATAACCGAGAAAAGAAATATCGACTAATGAAGTCTCGACTATAGAAAAAGAAGAAAAAAAAAGATAGAGTATCGATTATCGAAATATTAAAGAGGTAACCTATCTTCAAGTACAACCCACGAAAACAATAAAAATTAGAAAAGATTTTATCTGTGAGAGAAATGATCGATCGATCGAAAACTTTGATTAACTGACTTAACATAACATTTTATATAATATATAATTTAATTATGTATCTATTAAACCCCTATCAAGAAACAAATTAAAGTAATTTATCGAATAATTAATAAGACGACGTAAAACCTTAAACGATCTATCGATCTTTCATTTAAATAATTAACCGGCGACCAATTTATTCGCGTTAAATTTGTTACATTTTAAGAAATTTCATAACATCTTTGCGCGTTAATTATGCATTTAAAAAGAAGAAATATATGCAATTAAATTTATTCCTACATCCCCATTCCAGGCACATTTTTCGTTTACTTTAATTTTTATTTTTTACTTTTTCAATTGTACATAAAATATTTTGCAATATTCACCGACGTAATTGCTATGCTTCTTAATTTGAATTATTTACCATAATACTTATGATATCTAATATATATGTTGCGAATATAAGATACTTAAATGATTCTTAACGTATTATATAATAATCATTATTATGCACGGCACATAATAAAATATGCAACGTATTCTACCATATTTTGTTATAACATTAATATGCAAAGCATCTCTATTCCCCGTGCAAGAAATACATTTATATGATACAGTAATTAGAAAGCAAAACATGATTACACAAAAAAAAACACTCTCTCTAATAATAATAATAATAATAATAATAATAATCAAATCTTTCAATCATTCCGTAATCAAATTTACCAAAACAAACGAACCTGTATATATACATATATAAAAAAAAAAAGAAAAAAAAGAACAAAATCGCTACCCGGAAACTCATGAAACACATCAGATCCCGCGAACGGGGTGAAACCTTGCTATAGGAAAAAAAAAGTGCCAGCAAAAGAGAGCCGAAGAAAAAAGAAAAAATAGGGGAAAAAAAGACAAAAAGCAAAACAGCCAACTGCCATTCACACGACAACGATTAACGTAATATTGTAAAAAGCGCCGGTGGTTTTTGCACTGAGAGTTCGAAATCTCTTCTCAATAGCAATGACGAATGGGCGTTGAGGAAGGGCGAGGAGGGTTGGTGAGGGGGGGGGGTTTAAAGAGAAATGCAATGAGAAAGCTAAAGCTAGAATAAGAGAGAGAAAGAGACAGGGGGGTTTGGGGAGGTGGGGGGTATAGATGGTATTAGGTTGGCAGGAGGAAGGGAAAGGAAAAGGGGGTGGATGCGTGTACGCGCATGCACGGCCACCCATTGCCCTTCCGTAACCCGGTCGTGCGCTTTACGAGTAAGCTTTTGCTCCAGTAACCAACGACGCGCTACATCCGTCGTTTGCTACTCTCTTCGTTCACACATCTATACGCTTCACTCTCTCTCTCTTTTTACTCTATGTATTTCTCGCTCCCTCATTCTCATAGAAACATTCTCTCTCTCTCTCTCTCTCACTCCCCCTTTTCCTTTGTTTTTTATTCTACGAGTGTATTTCTCTTTTTTTCAGTCTTATACAAACATACTCTCTCTCTCTCTCTCTCACTCACATATACACGAAGTTTTCTTTTCTTACTCTTTCTTTCCATCTCTCTTTCTCCGTCTTTCATTCTCATTCAAAGATACAAACACCCTTTCCTGTTCTCTCTCTCTCTCTTTTTTTTTTTTTAAATCTCATTCACGCACATACATACTATCTCTCTTTCTGTTTCTATCTTCCTTATTTTTTTTACAAAGGTGTGCATATAAATAGAAGAAGTAAATACCTGGAAAGAGTCGCGAAGAAGACTCCTAAGCGAAAGCTCGTTAACCTCTGTGTTAAACGTTAGACTACGATTACGACTACGACGACGCCCCTTTTTCTACGAGTTACCAAGTTCGATGCGTTTAAGTGCATAAGATGCATCCGTTCGGAATCCAATTTATTTTTCCTTCTCCTATTATTTCTCTAACTCGATCATTATATTTATTTATTCATTCGATGATAACAATGTAATCGTTTTGTTTTGTTTTTTCTTTTTCTTTTTCCTTTTTATATATTTCTTTTTTCCAATTTTTGTAGAAAAAAAATAAAAATATAATATTTTTACGATAATTACTCTGGTCGACATTTAATTGCACTTACGTTTGTTAAATGTGTCGAGTACGTAATAAAAGCGACATTTAAAGTGCAAACACTGGCACACACACACACACATAAGTACCTACTCACGCTTATATATTTAAAATATCATTGTTATAAAAAATTGTCAAGTTCAAGTGTTCATTTATGTGTATGTGATCGAAAGTTCATATTTTATATATATATATAAATACGTTTTATAAAGAAAAAAAAAATATATAAAAAGTCAAACGTGATAATCCAAATTGCAATTAGTGTTAATTCGAATTTTCAAATTGAATATATCAAACGAATAGAAAGAATAAAAATAAAATAAACTATATTTCTACAATCGGTAAAAAAAAAGTTGTAAGTTAGGAAGAAAAGATAATGTGTAGTAAGTGCAGCGAATGTTGTCAAGGATCTAGGCACAGTGTGGACGTAAGCCCTGCCTCGGGATCAGATTCGGAAACTTCAGGTAAAGAATTCGAGCACCCCTTACTCTTCTCTACTATCCTTTATTGCAAAAATAAAAAAAGCAAATTACAAACAATTATATCCCCCCCCCCCCCAAAAAGAAAAAAGAAAGAAGGAAGCTTAAAGTTTCTATCAATTGAAAGCTTCAATTAGTTGCAACTAACTGATGGTCCCCACTCGGAAAGGTTCGCGTTTGTTCGGACAAAAAGTTTCATCGAGAGTTTGCTTCTGTAAATTCCCCTCGAGTCCATTTCCCCTCCCTTCCCCTAAAACCTCGTTTACCATTACCAACACCAACACCACCACCTATCTTTACCTCCCCTAAACCACCTCTCAAAGCTCTTCCACGATTCATCGAATAAATAAATTTCTCATCTCGCAGCTAGCTGTTATACGAAGTTATCTGAAGCTATCAGACCTGTATAAAAAGTCATTTTCCCTTCTGATAACGATGCTTTTATCGTCGCTTAACGACAAGAACGTTCGGCGCCTTTCTTTTTCCCTTAACCAAGACTTCTTATTTCCCTTTCCAACAACCATCGAGTCTTGGGAAATCGAGAAGAAAATATAATAGCACTGCTTTGGCTGCTGCTTCTTACAATCGGTTTTGTTTTCTCCTCCCCAACTTATTTTTATTTTATTAATTGATCGTTGCGTCAACAAAAGGGAAATAGACAAATATTTTCAAATTAATCATTTGTATTTATACCATTTGAAAATTTCGTAGCTCTATTTTGTTCATTTTTCAAAATG
This sequence comes from Polistes canadensis, assembly GCF_001313835.1. NCBI lineage: Eukaryota > Metazoa > Arthropoda > Insecta > Hymenoptera > Vespidae > Polistes > Polistes canadensis. Next base: position 166,317 of record NW_014569686.1, on the reverse strand, counting down.
CTTTTTTCGTTCGAAGGATAAATTTGATATGCGAATGTTATACAAATAATTATAGTAATTGAACTTATTGAATTGTGATCATATTTAATCATTTGTTTTGTTTTGTATTTACTTGAACCATTTAGAAAATTCGTAATTTTGATTTTTCATTTTTCTAGGTGCGTTCTGTTCGAAGAATGAATATTTTTTTATGGTGGATTTATTGTCCAGAAAAATATATGTTTTATTATAGAAATATAATTATAATGATTAAATAGAATAAAACAAGTGGTGAAAGTTTCGATGCTCCGTAATTGAGTTTATAAAATTGCAAAACTAATTAATTATCGATCATATATTTTGTATTTGTTTGTTTATGTCAGAAATTAATAATAAAAAATAAATAGAAGTGTTTGAAATTTCACTTAGATTTGTTGATTACGAAAAACGAAGGCGGCTATGGTTTTAGTTCGTAACGAGATACTTCCGTATACGTTTGAAAAAAAAAAAATAAGTTTGGCGCGAGAAAGAAACTGAAGGAAGTGCTAAGAAGTAAAAGAAAAGGAAGAAGGAGGAAAAAAAACACATAAAAATAAGATCTACGTTTCTTGTCGGTGTCGTAAACGGGGTTACGCTACTGAAAAGGAGGAACGATGAAAAGAAAGAAAGTAGGGATGAGAGCTTACAGCTTCGAGCGAACTTTCTTACCTTTTCCTCCTTCCTTTTATCTCCTTTACCACTCCAGAATGGTCCCTTCATTTCATTTTTTTTCTTTCCTCCTTTTTTCTTTTTTTTTAATTCCGTAAATATACCAAAAGATATTTAGTCGCTTGACTTGACCTTTGCACTTAACTTGTTTCAAACCTCTACTTACCCCTATCTTTATTTTTTTAATCATCCTTCTCCTCGTTTTTTATGCTCCTAGTATTAACAAGTTGAAATTTCTTGTAATTTTAAACAAGAAAAAGGGAAAATGTTATTTGTGAAAATAGATGAACCTTATAAATTGAACTTTTAATAAACCAATCGATAATTGTTGCTTATTCTGAGTCGTGGTACAGTAACGATAGATTCATCAAATTTTCAAAATTCTATTCTACAATTTGAATTCGGCCTACCATACACTTTTTAAAATGAGTAAAATAAATATATATAACAAAATTATTAATAAAAATACAATAGATAGACCTTTCTTCAAGTGATGATTTTTAATCACAAATTCATATCTTAACTATCATCCATTTATTTTAATAACGACAATAAATAAATGAAAAAAATGAATGGTGAAAAAAATAGATGAACTTTTCAATTTGAACTTTGAAAAAGCTGTGTTGGTTGTTGCATATCATGGTTCATGGTGCAATTAACGATAGATTAAATAACGATAGACCTAATAACAAGTTCTTGGAAAGGAAAATAGGTTGTCATGGCGTTGTAAATCTAAATTCATATCTCCCTCGTGAGCAAGGAAGAACGTACGAGAGTAGAACGAGTACGTCTCATGGATCCTTATAAATTTACGAACGTTGTATACCTACGGAGTTCTGCGGAAACAAGAGTAGGTGTATGCCCCGTTACCTGTGAAATATGCAAACTGCATATACTAGGTATGGCACGGCTGTACCATAAACGTACACGTACGATTACTATCTTTCACGACCCATTTCAAAGGAGAGACGTATACCTCCCTCTTTTCTCTTATTTTTATCTATATTATTATTATTTTTTTTCTTTTTTATTTTTATCAAATACAAATGTTCAACTTTTTCCCCCATATGTTGCACAGAGTTTTATATTTACATTAGAAAATATTACGAGAAATATTGAAATTACTTTGTTCTATATATTAAATTATAAACAATGTTTTTTAAAAACATTGCGATGTACGCTATTTTTATTCGGTATTTTATTATCTTCAAATATAATACGAACGATGTTGTATAATTAATATTTTATATTATAAATATTTTATTATCTCTAAATAGAAAATAAAATATGAACAATGTTGAAGAATTTATAGTTTACTTCTTATATTTATTATTTTATATTTTATTGTTTTTTTTTTAAATATTTCGTTTCTAAATTAGTCAAATAAGCAACTGTAAGTATGACATATATAAGAAAAATATGAAATACTATAGAACGCTTAAGACATACACATATCTAAGGAAATAAAAGAATAAAAAGATACTACAGTTTTACCTTTTTATCTGTTAAAACGTTGCCAAGTAGGGAATCGATAGCATCTAGAATCACCTTTTACCCTTTCATAAATTTTATACGTATTCCTTCTTTTTACAGAGGAAGAGTGGAATCCAGATGGAAAAGGTCGACAATCCAATGATACCGGTAAGTCTTTCTCCTTCTTTCTCTTTATTTCTTTCCCTTTCTTATTCTTCTTCATTTTATTTAAAAACCTTCTTATCTTTAAAAAAAAAAAAAAAGAACAAATAAAATTTGAATCTCGAATAGCAGAGTTACATTTATTTTCTATATTTGAACGAATAGAGGCGTTAGATAGGAGAAGTTAACCTTTGGAATAGGCGAGGCGTTTGTTGGGTTTCATTCCCTTGTTCGGATTTCATCCCCTTCGAGCGTTTCTATTCTCAATATCAATGATCTGCAAGCAACACTATCATTACAAATCAACAATACTTTAACATACACTCTTTCTATTTTCATATATAAATTCATATTCATTAATATTATACATTTTTTTTCTTTTATTTCAAATATCAAATATCTAGTATATTTATTCTCTCTCTAACAATGTTAATGGAAACATTTTATATTTCTTCATATATTTTGTTCGAATTTATCTAAAATAATTCGTATTAATTTAGATTTATTCTCGTTAAATGGATTAGTAGCGTAGATTTAAAATATAATATAATTAATACCAATAGAAAGTATAATTATATTTATACTGATACTAGATTATGTTAAAACTATGATATATTTTATTAGCCTGGCTAATAAATAATTTATTGATATCAAGATACTACTATATAGATAAAACAAAACTTAATGAGATTAAATATTTTTTGAAAAAAAAAAAAAAAAAAGAAAAAATATGGCGGACTTTCGCAGGTATTTTGGAAAAAAACTCAGTTGATAAAAAGAGTGTCAAGGTATATCGACAAGTTGTATCATTTACCCCGAGAGAGGTCACTGTAGTTTAAAGGGACAGCGCTAGTGTTGAAAAGCATTGCTACGCTAGCGCCACGATTGGTCGTTAACCGAAACTTCAAACCGCGTGGCAGTCTTTTTAAACTGGAGACACGCCACACCCTATCACCACTTTCAGGCGGGAGTGGGGGAATGAGGAGAAGAGGAGGGTTGGTAGATAGATGACAAAGTCAGAGTCGACGATTGCGAATCGAGTCGAGAGCCCGAATGGTCCCGAGTTAAACCGAACTGAGCCGAACTAAGGAAACGCGCGAGCATCGACTCGATCGAAATTTCCTCCTCCTCCTCCTCCTCCTCCTCCTCATGCTTCTCCTCCTCCTCCTCCTTCTTCTTTTCTTCTTCTCATCTTTCTCCCTTCCTTCTCAAATTTCGCCCTTTGCTTTCAATTTACAGATTCACCATAAAAATCTCTTTTTCCCGTTGAAAATATATTCAGCGCATAAACTGGTCCGGTATGAATAATATTAAACTTTATTGCGAGGAAATGTCTTTACTTTGTAATCCTCTTTCCAGTTTATTATTTATCATTTTTTTCTTACTTTTTATATAATAAATATATAACTTTTATGAAATTTTGCTTTAGAAAATATTTGAAAAAAAAAAGTATAGAAAATTATTATCTTAAAATATTTTTGTGACGAGAGAAATAAAAATGAAGTAAATTTGAAGGATGGTTGAAAAAAAAAGACTGCATATCTGTATTTATTTTGATTATTGTTTTTAAAAATATATTCGAATATAATAAAGAGAGAAAGAGAGAAAGATGTCACAAGCACAAATTCTCCGACAACCAATATTGATTATAAAAGCATGGTAGTTGGCGTCGGCGTCGGCGTCGGCGTCAGCGTTGGCGTCGGCGTCGGATATTCCCCTAACCCCTACTAGCATCATGCGAATCTGCAACAGCGCACGCTCGATCTCGTGCGCTGGAGACGGACAATAGATGAATTTCGTGAGACGGAAGAGGTGGAGGAGTAGGAGGAGGAAGGAAAAAAGTAGTAAAAGGAGAAGGTAACGACTGGTGGGGGTGGTGGATAACGAAGAGGGGATTTGAGGGGTAAAGGGAGAGAAGAAGGTTCTTGCATAGTGGCGACGTCGTCGTCGGAGGCGGTGGTGGTGGCGGTGGCGGTGTGTTGACGCTGGTGTGGTGGTGGTGTGGTGGTGGGTTGGTGGTGGTGGTGGTGGTGCTGGTGGTGGTGATGATGATGATGGTGAAGGTGGTGGTGGTGGAGGCGGCGGCGGCGGTCGCTACGACGAACGGTCGTCGTGTCACACGCGTTATTTCTCATTTCTTATCGTAAGGAACGAAATTAATTCGTGTACAATGTATGAGAAAAGGAAAAACATTTCTGTATTTATTCGCTTTTGATTGACTCCGAAAGTTGTTCTAAGTTTGAGACGACGAGGAGTGGGGCTGGGGTGGTTCTGAACTATCAGTGAGATATTTATTTTCCTCATAGTGCTTTTTTCCATTTTTTTTTTATCGTATTAAATAATAGTTTCGAATGGATATGACGTAAGTATTTTTAGGAAAAAATAATAAATAATTGATTTTTTGTATTCAGTATTATTTGTGTCAGCCTCTCTAAGTTTGTATTTCGTTTATCTGTATTCGTCTATCTTAGCATCTCGTTCATTCTCTTCGTCTTTCTCTTATAATCGATGCGAAAGAACGAAAAGACTTAGCGAAGCGAATTAATGGCGCTCGCTTGCTCGCTCGCTTGCTCTGAGACACCTTTCAATGTCACGGTTACTACTCTTCTACTAACTCTTTCGACTTTCTCTAGAGACTCATTCTCTCAACATTTCTTCTTCGTCTTCTTCTTCTTCCTCTTATTCTTCTTTTTCTTCTTCCTCCTCTTTCTTCTCTTCTTCTTCTTATTCTTTTTCTTCCTGTTTCTCGTCGAACCACACAACAACCATACAATTTTTGTATTTATTAATTTGATTATTTCACCAACACGTAAAAATAACGCGCGGGTCATTAGTTTGTCACAAACCACGTGTTAGAAACACCGGGACGCTTAATCTTCATCAATAATTTATTCCTTATTCCATAAGTGCATAGATATTTACTCAGAATGATTTTGCATGTTCCTCTCGATGCATTCGTTGACAACAAAAAATTAAAACTTTCCAGGATGGTGTTTGTTTAATGATTGTGGGAGATCGTTCGCATAGAGTACGATTTCGAAATTTATTTGCCGAAAATTTTGGATAAATGTGATTGTACAAAAAAAAAGAGATATATGAATGCATTTTGTTTGATGGTGTGTTTTATGGCAACGAATCGATCAGGCTTGTCCGTGATTCGCTTCCGTCGGTCTCGTCGTTCAGAGCTCTGGCCGATCGATGACGCGTTCGTCTCGTTCTTCCGTTTTCCGGAACGTCGATTTACTTCTTCGTCCTGTCTATGTTTTACGATATTATTTTCAAATCCTTCCTAATGTTGTCAACAATGACACGATCAAAATTAATACTCGATTTAATATGAATATATTGGCTGGACGGTAATCGTCATATTTTTTATTTATTTCTTTTTAATCCTTTTTTTTATTCGATCGAAGTTTTTTAAATAAATCATTTTTATTTATTTATTTTGCATTTAATATACTTTGTTTTATGATATGTGTTTTCAATATTTTATTCATCACTTTTTCAAGAAGTTAAATTAAATTTTGCTCTATGATATTTTTTATTTATTATTTTTTTGTCGATAAGTTTAATTAAATGTTTGTGTAGAAGGACTTTTTATTTATTCTTTTTCGAAAAGTTAAATTACATTCGTGTAGACGACTTTTGATTATTTTTACATTTTATTTTCATTAATATCCACTTACCAACCCTCGAAAGTAACCAACAAATATATTAATATAATCCACCCATAAAACAACTCTTATATCAAACAATAATTAAGCTCTAATTTAACGCATAATTTAATCCTACCTTTAAAAACTAATGCAAATATAAAACTAATAAATTAATTCATAATACTCTCTATAAGACAACCCCTCACTCCCCCCTCGAAAAAATTATACAACGCCAATAATTTACCTTTTATACATAATTAATATCAAACTTTTATAGACTTTGGGTAACCTTTTTTTCTAACCCAAATATAAATGTTTCCTTTCTCTCTCTAAAAAAAAAAACAAAAACAAAAAAAAAGAAAGAAAACTAATCATTCATATTTACATTCCTTTACCCGTCAACCCAGAGATACCCAACACTTTATTTTTTTTCTTTTAAACGAATGGAAACTCGAGTGATGGTGAATGGTAGACGACGACATTGGTACATTGGTCGAGGGTTTGCAGAAGGGTGAAATTAAAGGAATAGGCCTGGGTTTGTATGTATGCAACGTCGACGAACGATAGCCAACCTCTCCGGAGGCTTCTCTCTTTCTCTCTCTTTCTTCCTTCCTTCTTTTCTTTCTTTCTTTCTTTCTACCTCTTCTCATTCGTTCGCTCGATTCTGCCCTACCCTTCATCCATTGTTCCTAAGTTCTATCTCTCTCCATTTTTTTCTCTCTCATTCTCTCTCTCTCTCTCTCTCTCTCTCTCTCTCTCTCTACCTATCTATCTCTCCTTCTGTACCGTTGGAATAAAGAAAGCCCTCGTAGTCGTTCTCGGAACGTGCACAAATAGCAGCTTAATCGGCTATCGACTTCTCCCTTCAACCCCACCTCGCACCCTCTCTGCCCATTTCTTTTTTTTTGCAAAGTCGATTCGATGCAGTTGGTAGTTCCATCTCTAAATCGTGTCTTCAAAAACTATCATCTCCCACTCTCTCTCTCTCTCTCTCTCTCCTTTACTCCCTTACAATCATGTACATTCACTTTCTTTCTCTCTTCCTCTCTTTTAATTTCAAACAGATATACACACACTTTATTTCTTTATTTCTTTCTCTTTTTTTTTCCCCTTCATTTTTCACTCTCTCATTCAGCATACAAACACTTTTTCTCTCTCTCTCTCTCTGTCTGTCAGTGGTTTTACTTAATCCTAAAACGATATTGATCTATCTTTTCATGTGTTAATTCTTCTTACAATAAGAAAAGATTTGGAATTAACACTTACGAATTATAGTTAGAAAAATAACGATTTTGAAGTATCTTATTTTTTATTAAGATGTTTAGAAATAAGACTTTATAGGATAATATATTTTGTAATAAAATATTCCCCATCGAGTATAATTGACTCGATAACGATTTAAATCCTCTGTGAAATATATCTATTATAATAAAATATAATTTATTCTAACCATTAGCACACTTAAGATCTTAACAATTACTCCAATATTTCTAACCTGTACTATCCTAAAATAAAATAATAACAGAACTTTTAATGTTCCAAAAAATTATTCCATTGAATCTATAATAAACTTATTAATCACGATCTTTTGTAAAAAATTATCTGGAAAGGAAAAAAATGATTAATAAACATTAGAGAAGTAACCTTTATCCCTTGACATTTAGAAATTTCAAATCCTCCCAAAAATCAGACAAAAGATCTAAACTTTCGTGGCTTCCTTTTTTTCAAAAGCTCATCCTCATTCTGTCCAATATAAAGTTGACTGGATCACGATGGAAAAGAATTACTATCACGATCACGATCATGGTCGTATGTTGCGCGTACATCGAACCTAACGCGCTCTTCTAAGATTTCCTTAAGCGTAGTAGACGGTCTCCTTCCGTCTATTTAAAGACGACCATTTCAAGAGAAAGAGAGAGAGAGAGAGAGAGAGAGAGACTCATTCCCTTCTCTTTCCTCTCCTCTCCTCTCCTTTCCACGATCGAGCGCATCGTTGATGTACTTAAAGAACAAACACTACGCGCAACAGTTTGTCCAGGCTTTGGTATCTATCCCTCAAGATATCACCCTAATCGTGGACAGCTCGTTGAGAATCGATCGATTTGAAACGGCCATTGCCATTACTATTTCTCACACACACACACGCACTCTCTCTCTCTCTCTCTCTTTCTTTCATATATATACACATACACATTATCTATCCATCTATTTATCTATCAATCTCTATCTCTATATATATATTTCGTTCTAACGAGATATATCTCGATATCTCTCTCCCACACATCGTTATCGTTGAATTTCCGACCGATAGATTAGATTTCTGACGCTAGCACGCGTTCACGTCTCTGAAAATAAACTTTACTCTCGCAGTACGCATCGTGCCCTCGTTCCGTCACAACTCTGACCAAACTTAACTATACTGCCATTTTCTACTCTTCGGGTATTATATTATATTACAAGTATAGTTGCTATAGTTCGATTATCATTATCCTCACTTTGATAAACATTTTTCGTCATTTTTCATTGTTCTTCTCAGTGATTAATAATTGTTTCGAGTAGAATAATTTAACTATTGAAATTAGTGTTCGTTATTAAATTATTAAATAATTTAATGAAATTTCAATGATCACGAGTTTGAGAGAAGTTTTAGTTTCTTTCATTTTCTTTATATCCGAGTGATTAGTTTTTTATTTTCATTAAGTCATTAAGAAAACCACAGGAAATTGTGAAACATTTAAATCATTGACCGAAAGGTAGTAAAACTTGAATGATTTTTTTTTAATTGTCATTTGTCTATAATTGTGTCTTTGAAATTACATATACATATTAGATTTCGATCGATTACTCGAGATTATTGTCATTGAAATTGATGAATGAAATTATTCGAGTGAGAAGAAAAAGTGATCTAAAGTTAACGTTTCATGTCGAGTTTCTAATCGTAAAACGCGCTTCGAACGCGATAAGAAGATTAATCAATGATACGTAAATAGATTGAACGAGATAGATTGAGATAAAAAGGGAGGAAGAGTGAGATAAATTTTTATAGAATTTTGGATAAAAGAGGAAAAACGTTTAACTAAACTTTTAATGTATCTACCATCATCATCATGAATAGTAAAAATCTAAATGTTCGATATTTCATATTAATAATAATAATAATAACTTAGCTAAGTATATACGCACGTATATAAATAAAAAAAAAAGTTAAAAAATAATAGGAGCGTTTAAAAATGATATGATATATATATACAATGTCATATTTACGTCATCGTTTGCGCACGTAATTTATGCCACAGTAAAAATATCTGACAGATATTTTTATAGAATTTCTTTTTTACTATCAAAATGAGACGAACATTAAATATCAAAATAAAAATGTTTAATATCGAATACTAATTACAATAATTCAATTTAATGTAAATAACTGACAAATAAAAAGAATAATAATTTAACATAGAATTTTGAAACGAGATAAAAAGATTCATTTTAGAATCTTAATAACCAATTCTACAAATCCGAATTAGCAATAATCAATACTAATTACAATAACCAAACTCAATACTCCCCCCCCCCTATGAAAATAATACAATACAATTAATAAATAGGAAATAATATTACAAATATTATTACATCCAATTAATGTGATATTCAACGTTAGAAATATCCGATGTTCTAGTGACTAGATCATGCTACTTGAAATCCGCGAAGCATGCATAGGAAACTACAATCCAGAGATACGTTGCTCTTTGGCTAACGTTCTCTCTCGCGTACCAGAATTCGAGTCTCGTCATTAATTGGACGATAGACTCAACGACGCCATGCCGAACAGAAGCTGCCATCCTCCTCCTCCTCCTCCTCCTTCCACCTCCCACCCTATCTCTCGTTCGTTAGTTCAGCACCGAGCTAACTCCATGGCCCCTTTTTGACCACGTTGACGTCGTCATCCTCGTCCTCATCCTCATCCTCATCCTCATCCTCATCCTCGTCGTCGTCGTCGTCAGAGTTAGCAAACAACCGACCTATTTTCATTGGGAACAAATTTTCAACTATGACAATTTCGCGTATTCCCATTTCAAATTCGTTTGATTTTATCACAGAAAATAATCATCCTATTTAATAATGATTTATTCTTCCGGTCGGAGAGAGAGATAACAAGGAAAATAATTTGTTAATGATCTTTCTTATCTCCCTATCATATATTGCAATTTATGTGATCTTATAATACTATAAACAGATATTATAATTTACGAAAATCAAAATTGTTGATGATGTAGCTGCTGAATAATCTAAAAAGAAAAAACATATTATGCATATGAAACGCTTGGACTATTTTTGGCGTTGAGAAGTAAAAGCCTTTACGCATGGTTTTACCAACACCTAATCTATTTCTAGCAACTTCTAAGCGAACTTATTCTAGTCTTTCCATAAAGAATAAAGAAAAAATTCAATTGAAGTATCATACCATAAAAAAAAGTCAAATTTTTCCTAAAAATTCAAATATATTAGTCAATGGGTAGTATAATTTTTCTTTTTTAATAGCTTGCTACTGCTTTTCCTATTTAAATAACACGAGAACGGGACTCGTTGACCAATCATAATATAATTCAATTACAACTAATTTCAAGAAAAATCTATGACCCTGCTAATCAAGGGGTCGTTGCATAATTTCTTTTATATTTTCATTTAATTTATATACTATCAGAACTTATTAAAGATATTTACCGAATTAATTATTTATTATCGACCATTATAACGAACAATTTATAGTCAACATGTTCCACTTTGTTTTTTTTTTTTTCAAAAAAAAAAGAAGAAAAAAAATAGTAGATCTAGCAAGTAATCTAATAACTGGAATATGTAAATAAATGATGAAAGTTTATTAAAGGAAATAATTGAATTTATTTTCCAGGTGGATCCGGCAGGGTGGAGGGTGAAGTTGGCTCGAACGAGCTTACCCTCACACCGGGTAGACGAAGTATCGGGGGAGGTGGAGGAAGCATCGGTGGTGGTGGCGGAGGTGGAGGGGGAGGAGGAGGAGGAGGAGGGGGAGGAGGTGGTGGTCCAGGAATTGGCGTGGTTGGTAGTGGTGGTATCGGTGGTGTTGGAGGAAACGAGATTGGAAGTGGTGGAGGAAGGGCAGGTGGAGGAGGTGGGAGCCGTTCGAGGGACGAACCCAGAAGGCACACCCTTGGTGGTGATCATCAACCGTCTCTTCATCATCAACAGTTCAACGCCGGGGGCCAACAATTGCACCCCCTTCATCCCCGTCACTTGCCGCCACCCCACAGCCAATACGGCACCATGGATCTCGAGGTGAATCTTTGCTCGTGCAACATGTCAATCAATTACGCATACAATTCCATTATTTTTCCCAAAATTTTACTTTTTTCATATTTATCTTATTATTATTATTATTATTCTCCTACTTTCTTCTTTTTTCGAGACAATAAATATCATTTTTTTCCTAACCTTTTGCAACTCAACCCCATCAAGGCCACAGCAACGTTTATTTTGAAATCTGAATAGAAATTTTTCATCGTGTTTTCTAAACAGAACAAAATATTACTGGAATTAAACATTTTGCCTTGAATAGGTTTACGCGTGTATGCACATACGTGTTTTTTTTTGTTCATTTTTCATTTCTAAACAATTAATTAAAGTAATTGCGATTAATTAACTGTTTCCAAGAACAAACATTTTAACTGTTTGATCAGAATGAATTCAGTGAATTATTAGGACGTAGCAAGTGATCTCATAGTGCAAAAGGTTAGCAAAAAAGAAAAAGGGAGGGTAAAAAAGGAAAATAATGATATACTTCATATTATAACGGATCAAGGAAAGACGTGAGACGCTTTTACGAGGTTGAACGATGATATGTATGTATGAAGAAGGAAAGGAGGAATCTAACGAAGGGAAGCAGTTAATTAACTATGCACACACACACGCACACACAAATATATATATATATATATATATATATTCGTTCTCATTCGCGTCTTTGTCACGAACGAGACAAAGTCTGTCGTCTTTCCTTGTGAATATTTCTCAATTTAAAAATACTCTAAGTAAAGCTCGAAGGAACCCCATAATTCCTAAAACGTACGTATTATTAATAAATTGTTATTATTTATCTACCCTATATTTTTGTAATCTTAATCTAAATTTTTATACGTGTACCGATAATTGCAACCGGTGAAACGAGTGAAAGAAAATGAGACAAAAATTCATTTCAATTATTTGTATAAAGAATATGAATAATTGTCGAAGGGAATTTACATCTTTTTTCCCTCTTTTTTTTCGATCACGCTAATGTCGTAATTAACGGTACGCGTAAGTATGAATTTTTTCCTAATTATACTCTAATTATCTTTTTCTTCTCTTTTTATTATTATTTTTTTTTATTTATTAATGAATATATTAACCACTCATGCTCGCGCCTGTTTTGTAAATAATTATTTTTGCTAATTTTTTAACTATCTTTTCTTTTTGTCTATACTTTCTGCCTTTTTGTTCAAAAGAATTTCAAAAGAAAGAATAGAACAGAAAAAAAAATAAAAAATATTTAATTTTAATGATTTAAAAAATTACTCAAGAACTTTGGAATCATCCCGTATGTGTGTGTGTGTGTGTTTTTTTACACGTCTAACTGGTTTACTTGTATGTGTGTTTCCGTGTACCTGCCTTGCTGTGCTACAGATGGGGACCAAGTCTCGCCAGAGAAAGGTAATTTTATTATTTTCTTTTTCTGTCCCTTTTAATTTAATCTAGTTTACGTTAAAAATGATCCTTAAACGTGTTGTGTTATATATTTTGGATTCTTTTTTACGTTTGTAATTCACAAGCATCTAAACGTGGCACGATTGCATGAGTAAATTCCTTGTTTCTTTTTTGATCACTGTGCTTTATTGTTCCGTAGTTTAATAAGTTTATGATGAAAAAAAAAATAAACATTTGTAAAATTTGATTCGTAATAATTAATGGGATTATTTATTTCAGTCGCCTCTTCTTCGTGGTTATACACCAACCTCGTCAGCCATGTTATTCGACGATGATCCAGGAATCATGTCCGAAGTTGAAACCTCCAGCACTGGATTTCGTAGGGGTGGAAAACAAAGAAGTAGTCTACCCGTTGTCCGAACTCCTAGCAAAACTTTGGAACGACCATTAGGTAACTCACGACCCACGAGCATAATTTATTATCTATTATTTTTATTATTATTATTATTACTATTACTATAGATAAATTTGCCTATGTATGTACGTATGAAGATAAATCAAAATTATCTAGTTTAATTTTTTTAAATTAGTTAGATTACTCACGATCTACGATAATATAATATATTGTGTTTAAATACGAACCCAATGTTTATAGTAAATTTATCGGATTCTAGTTAATTTTTTAAGGTCAAGTATACTTTTTTATCCCGAATTTGTAAGGTAACTTTTTCTTTCGTGATACGATATTATAAGTAAGAAAAAACTGTGTTTTAGAGAAGTAAATACTTGTTTGGTAAATATATAGTAATATTGTGGATGAATATACCCATATGTACGTGCATATAATAGGTAAAAATCTTACGTAAATGGAAGCTTAGAAATGTTTTAAATGAGGTGACGTTGAAAAACGTTTTCACTGATAGAACGATTCGTTTCTGTTGACGATTCCCCAGGACTGGTGTTCCTACAGTACAGGAACGAGACGAAGAGGGCACTTCTCCCAAACGAAATAACCAGCATAGATACTGTAAAAGCTCTCTTCGTCAGAAGCTTTCCTAAACAGTTAACTATGGAATATCTCGACAGTCCTCATGTCAAGGTTTACATTCACGATAGTAACAAAAACGTCTTCTATGAACTAGAGGATCATAGGTGAGAGACTAACTCTTTTACGTTTTAATTACATTTCTTTTTCTTTAAAATTAATGTTAAATAAAATAGTCTTCGAGAAAAGAAAAACAAAAGCTTAGATCTGTAGCTTTGGAAGCTGTCAACCTATTCTCGATTATATTTAACAAACTAATTCGATAAAATAGTATAATCTGTAGTTTATAAATTATGGTATAAAATATTAGTTTGTTTAAATTATAATTTTTATATATTAGTATACCAAAAATTAGAATCTTTTTCTACAGTACATATACTATTATAATTAAACCGTTAAGTATATATTTTTTATTATGGTTTTCTAACAAATTTTATAAATCTTTGATATGTGTGTACTTAAAATTATGTTTAATAAAACGAAACAATAGTCACAATTTCGAATCAGCATCCAAAATATTTCACACAAATAGAAGATCTAACTTTAAAAGCAACAACATTTCTATCGATCCTATCTATAATAATAACATTTGATTTCGATCTCGATTCTTAGGTTACATCTACGTGATATAAGGGACAGAAGCGTATTAAAACTTTTCGAAAGTGCCGACGGAGTAGCTGGAATGCCAGGACCTTTGGGTATACCAGGAGGTGGAGGACTACCACCTCATTGGGAGGATCAAAGTTATTTCAGTGAGCCTGAATTTGACAGCGAGTATCAACATCAACATATTCACAAGAGCAAGGTAAGAAAGAAAAACTTTCCTTTTTTTCCTTTTTTCCTTTTTTTTTAAGCAATATTAATTTCTATAATATTTTAAACATATTATTATAATGATAACTACAGTATAATGTATATACACGAAGAGAAGAATTTTTCTTCTTATCTTACAAAAAAGATATAATCAAAAATTTCATCTCGTAATGTAAACTTAGGTACTATGGACTTAAGTGGTGAATAACCCTATTTGAAATTTGTCTGAAAAACTTTCGTCCCTTATTATGATAGAACGACAACAACAAAATGATATAATAATTATCTAACCGAGATAATACTGTATTTCCAAATTATCTATAAGAAAATAAAACAAAATAAAAACAATGGAATTTTTCGACGTGATCTTCGAAATGAAAAAAAAAAAACAGAAAAAAAAATTCATTAGAATTTCTCAATAATTTACGTTTAGAAAATAATTATCTATCGTTAAAGATGGGGATGAGATTATCTATCAGCCATATTTATAGGCTTGGTGATACCCTGTCGTTGAGGTTTCGAATATTGAATTTTCTTCGAAGAAAACAATTAAGAAAGGAAATAAATGTTTAAAAAGCTTTGCAAACCTGCACGGCAGGTAAATAAAAAGCCCCAGAGTAAACCTTTTTAGGTACAGATCTCCATCCCATAATGAGGGCTTTCTCAAAAGGTTCTTCGGCACAGCCATCGCAAATATCCATGATCCTTTTAACTTCAGCTTCGGCTGGTTCTCTTTCGTCATCTTTATTATCTTGTTTGACCAATTGAAGATCGAAATTGGCTAAACCGGATAAATAATTATTGTCTAAACCTTGGGCGACAGGATAATTGTCATCTAACAATAAACCGTCCGACAATTGTAATATTCCTCTCTTTTTTTTCTCCTTTAATTGTATTTTCCCTTCTTTTTCTGATTCCTCTTCTCTGGTCCTTGGTAGAAATTTCACCTAAAAAATATACAAATAATAAAGAAAATAAGAGAAAAGAAATGCGTTGAAAACGTGGGTTGAACTTATACGAAATTTCATTATGATCAAATTGAAACAAACTTTGTTATCGCTGTTGTCAAGTGAAGTGGACGATGACGTAACCATTGCATCGATTTTATCCTCAAGATTTTCCCTCTTCGATAGGTTTTTCTCTCTTTTAAAAAGTTCATGATAAGCTATGGTAGGTCTGCCTAAAATATTGACATAAACGCTTGCTGAATCTTGTGGCAAAGTAACTGGCAAGGATGGCGACGGCGAAACAAATGGTAGAATTGTTGAAAGATTTTCAAGATTGGCTGGGGGAAAGGGTTGGGCTGGTGATTCTCTTTGGGGTGGTAATGCTGGATGACGTACGATCACTCCGTTTCTAACTATTTGCAACGGTGCACCTGGATTAATCTTCACCTAAATTCAAAATATTCAAATGTTAGTAAATGTTKTTTTTTTTTTTTTTTTTTTTAATGAGACATCCAGATTTTATTTATTAATTGTCACGACATACTTGAGGATTAATTTGACCCGCAGTTAAGAATGGATTAAGTGGCAGGGGTGGTCCCGTAACTGGTTGTCTTGTCGTTGGCCTTGGGGTGTTATTTGTTGTGTCGTGTTCGTAATGATGAGCATGATGATGTTTGTGATCTTTGTGAGCTTTTCCAGCTGTCAAAGCAACACTGTATAACTGAACCATTGTTATTTCTCCTAACATTCCTCCTGATCCTGTAATTTGTAAAAGACAATTTCTTCATAATGTATTAGAATAAATAATTAATTAAGGTTGTTGGATAATTGAATATAAATATATATTTTATTAAATATTATATTCGTGTTGAAAGTTGTTACGCGACATAAATTATTATAATTTGCTTCAGTAAAAAAAAAAAACAGAAATTTTTCTTATAATTTTATACGTAAGTTATTTAATGAATAAAAATAATATGAAAAATATTCGATCAAAAATTTGATCTAATTTTCTTTTCTTAATTAGGACTAGATGAAATTAAAATAATAACGACGTCTAATTATTATGTCGACTTGAAAATTAATCAATTACACAACACAACCTAATACACAAATAAAGTTCGTTTAATTAGAGATTGAAATTGAGAGAGAAGGAGGTAAATAATATCAGATCGATCGGTAGGAATTGTCCTATACTTTGAATAACTCACCTGGTGGAGAACCTTCCCCTTCTAAAAAGCCACCACCCAATTGGCGTTGCTCTTGACCTGATATTGGAATACCACCACCTTTGATGACGTGACCGACCAACTGAAATGTTCAAACAAATTCCTACGTTAATACGAATTCCATAATTAGTACGATCTAAAATGAAATAATTTATATTCATATGATGAATATCATATGAAATGTAATTGAAAATAAATTTAATAACGATCGTAAAAAAAAAGTATAATTAATTACGATAATCATCAAAGAACTTTTAAATAATTATAATTTCATAATAATAAAAATATATAATAATAATAGAGATATAAATTGTGAGAAAGTTGAAATGTGTGTTGAAGTTACGATAAAAAAGAAACAAAGTATTGTAAATAAAAATTGACGTTGAAAGTACGATATTAAACGTATTTGACTTGAGAAATAAATTGTACAAAATTTCGAAGGAGTATTTGAAACGTGATACATAAAAATGTAATTAAAAAGAAAAAGAAGAAAAATGAAATAGAAAATAAAATAAAACGAATGTAGTAATTGGGAGTTTCGATTTGCCTTCACATTGACCCCAGATCGATATGTGTCTTTGGTAATTTGTAATTTTCCAAAGGCCACTTTCTCTCGAGTGCATTCGTCACGGTGCACCGACTTTCAAGAACGACGAGCCACTCGACGAACGATAAGTCAAGAATCATTTCCAGGTGTACTGCCTCTACTTCCTAACAACCACTACTATCTAACTATCTATTATAGCAGTAGTAGTAATAGTAACAGTAATACCGTCTCTAGTACTAATTTTTATTAGTATATACATATATATCTCGTATGTGTATTTACTCTGCTCACGCGATCGTTACTCCCCTCTCCAAATCTTTTTCCCATTTCTTTTATTAATGACAGGTACACTCCTACTTTCTATACCTTTATGGAACCTAAACGTCGACTTTAAAAGAAAAAAAAAAACAAACAAACAAACAAAATTCATCTCTTTTCCTCCCTTTTTTTTTTATTCCTGTCTGTCAGTCAAATTTTTTTTTATACACTTTTTTTCTCTCTACAAATTATAATCCAGTAAAAAAGCATCATCGATAATTACATGATCTTCAAATGCGTCTGTGAATTTGACTTTCTTTTATGTTAATTTTATAATAATAATAATAATAATAATAGTAATCGTTAATATAAATGATCATTTGAGATATGAAAAAATGTTGATCACATTCTATAAGGTTTTTTTTTATTATACCATAAGGAGAATTAATTTTGCTTTAATAGAACACATCAAAGGACAATCAAAGTGCAATAAGCAATAAAAATAATAATACCGACAATAAAAACGATCATTTGAAATTCAAGAGCCTTTCACCGACCTCGAAAGCAAATGAATAAGTAAAACTTACATGATGGATTATATAATAATAATGCGCGTGTGTAACATTCGATCGAATCACTCAAAGCATAAATAGTATGAACCTTTTTACTGTGTCATCTAATACATTCTTAAAAACAGTGACATTTAATCTAACAACAAGATGGAAAAAGAAACATAATCTAAACGACAAGATTAATCAACATGTAAATTGTTAAAAAGCAAATAGAGTATTTTATCATCAATAGTTAATAATTATTAACTATGAAGATATATATTAATCTATTGTACAAAACTATTATATTAATTATTATATTTAAACATTAAATTATACACAATGGCCAATATTATTGAATAAAACAAAATCGATAAATATTCTATAATAAAAATAAAACAAAAAATAAATGAAAAAACATATAATAACAACGTACGAGCAATTAAAACAAGACACGTAACTACACGCATATACATAAATAAATCGATCAGGATAAAAAAGGAAATAAAAATAAAAAAAGAAAGAAGAATAATTCGAACAAAAGGGTTCGTGGTAGGAGGAAGGGTTTATTTAAGAAATCTCAGTTTTCTTACAGTATACTCTATGAAGAAGGTGACGTATTATGCATGGACAAAAAAAATGAAAAGAAAAAAGAATGAAAAAGTGAGAAAGTGTGAGAGAAAAAGAGAGAGAGAGAGAGAGAGAAAGAAAGAGGGTAGGTTCTTTATCTTAGAGATAAAAGACAATGTTCGCTTACCCTGTTGTTGAACCCACGACCTACACGCTCGTCGTTGACCCAAATCTGCCATTCTCCGGTACGGCCATTCCAACTCTGACAAGAGTGGTACCATTTGTTAAGTCTCAAAGGATAATTCAATCTATACAAGTTGTGACCATCCACGTTCATCATGAAATACGAACTTCTTGGTGTGTTGGCTACCCATGATAGAATACCTCGTGGCTGATCACCAACTGAAAATAATAAGAATAATCAGAATTTTTTAATAAGCATTTTGTGTAGTTTCATTTGTAATAAAACAATATTTGGATTTTGATTTCTAATCGAATAGAAGATATGAAATGATTTCTAGTTTGATCTGTAGTAAAATGATATTATGTTCAAAATTTCATTTCTAATCGAAAATATAAGTGATATGAGTATTTTATAATTGATATAGAATAATCTAGAATTTGTGTGTGTGTGATCTGTAATAAATGAAATAATTACGATTTAATTTTTATATTGAATCGATAGTTTTTTTTTTTAAATGATGATCTATAGTTTGATCTATAATAAATTAAGGGAATTTTTGGAATTGAATATAATTTTTATTTAATACGTATCAATTTATATCTTTCGATGTGTATTTTTAGATCATTTTCGATCACATCATCGGAATTAATTAAATCGTTACATAACGCTATCTTTTATGAAATAATAAAGATGATGTAATAACGAGTTTGTAGATTTTTTTTAAATAGATCATTTCATATATATATATATTTGATAGAACCATCGATCATAATAAAGAGCGACCTAAATCGAAACGAAAAATTAACTTTCAGAATGATATAATGACGACGTAATAACATTTTTATCGATCTTTACTAATTATATTTCTAAAATCCTATAATAAAGTAAGGAAATCACGTTTTATACATCCTATAAGATGGGTCAAATATTCTTGGGTGATTTAAAAAAATTAATTGCTTTTTTTTTTGTGATTGCAAATTATAAAGTATACGAGATTAAAAAAATCTCGTAAAATAGTAATTAAGAAACTAGAAACAAGGCTCATTTTGTAAATCACACATAAATCATTTGAAATTTCTACTCTATTTATTTAAAAATAATTTGTCATCATACAATAAAATTGAAATAAAATATTTTGATAAGATTATTAACATTGGTATGCACTCTTTGTAGAATTAATTCACATAAATCAATCGTAAAATACACGTGTGCTTAAAGTTTTTAGATAATTTTAACAATTTTTAATACACTTCCAAAATTTTTTATGCATACGTTTTTTACAGATCATAAAATTAAACGCGTCTAAAAATACATCTCGCAAAGTATTAATCTAGAATTTGTCATGAAATCACTTAGAAAATTGTATAAATCATTTCTTTGCAATTTCAAATAAATTCGTCATTTATTTTCTTCAATCGATAAAAATATCTTTTATAGGAGTATAAATAATTGTATATAAATTTGAGGGAATGAGTATTTAACATAAATCAAACTTAATATAAACATATAAGACGATATCTATAAAAAAAACCCATAGATGACTAGAAAGTTTCTTTAACGACTTAAAAGATTTTTTTCAATTTCTATCAAAGTTTATAATTTACTATATATAACGGTACATGAAAATCTACTTTTACATATATACTTAGGTGTACATACTATTACATCGAGTATGTGAACGATTCGATGACGATGGGAAAAGCGAAGGTGACTTTACCGCGAAACGAAACTTAAACGAAACGAAACGAAACGAAGCGTCTGAGTTAAAACATTAAATGTTGAATGTTAGTAGTGCCTTTCTAAAATTCGCTTTGGAAAGTGGCTTTCGTTATTTTGATAACTCACCTGTAATAACTCTACAGATTCATTTCATATATCATACATACCTATATTTTTTCGATTACACGCCGTACACTTTCGCGTAAAACAAATAATTAAAATCAATAATAAAAATTAATTCATTATATATTTATTAAAATCCTAAATAAATAATTATAATAATAAAAATTATATCACACTTTACTTGAAATATATAAATATTCATAGTAAAATATAAATCCAAAAAATATATATTTGATTATTATATTTAAATAAAGACAAAATTTGTCCGAATAATATTCGATGAACCATTAATTAAAACTTCGATCGATCATACATTGGATATGTATCGAAAGAGATATTACAAGAGAAGAACGGAAGAGAGACTTTCCCTGGCTTAATTTATACGCATCAAGCGAAATGCAAGGTGAAAGGGAAGTAAGGAAAAAGAAAAGAAAAGAAAAGAAAAGTGAGAAAAAAGTGAAAGATAGAAAAAGAAGACACATAAGTGACGTTCTCACCTGCATAAGAAAACAAAGGATGATCATTGGTATGATTGTGAAACTTGGACCACATACAAAGAGTAAACTCTTTCATATTCGGCAAGTCGATCTTGTAATGAATATACTGCAAAAAATAAACAAAAAAATAAATAAATAAATGTAAAAGAAAAAAAACAAAGATTCGAGTGTTATTTAAACGAGAAAAAGTATACGCATCTGTGTGTGAGCAAATTAGGTTGAAAAAAAAGTGAGACAAGATATTATGAAAGAAAAAAGGAGATTTTCAACCGAACCATGAATTGCAACTTGTTTCTTTATACAATACTCTGCTGATTTAACAATTATCGAAATTTTTATTATATTCATTTCTATCATTTTTTTTACATGAAGTATATACTTTTGTATAATTAAAATAAAATCGAACGAGTTTATGAAAAATAGAATTAAAGTTATTATAAATGTGTTTAATTAACGTTTATACAATTACTAGAAATATATTTCCTGATTAAAAAAAATAAAGGTCAAGGTTTATTAATACATTTATTAAACAAAAAATAAGAGAAAGAAACTTTTAAATGATTTCTGTGGGAGGAATAATATTAGATATTATCTAATAAATAAATTGATTTAAATATTGATAAATATATGTAACTACTAATTACGTAACACGACCAAAAGTATACTTCCTAATAAAAAGACTATTGAAAGTAAATACAAAAATGAATGGAACTTAATTAGATTAATTATGAAAACCGTTATAAACATAAACGAATGAATGAATAAAAAATGAAGAAAAGAGGATACCTCAAAATAAAATTGTTGGCTCATAGAAATTTTGTACAAAGAACATTGTTGTTCTTGTTCGTGAGATAAATCGATCAGCTGTCCATCGATATCGTAATGGGAATTAGTTGATGGTAAGTTTCCATAAAGTGTTGCTTCCTGTCGAAGGACACTCATGCTTGGTCCAATAGGTGAAGGGACTGGTTGCCATGCTGTCGAAATGACATTTGCGTTGGTCAAAGCCAACAACAACGTACACACCAACAACAACGTTCGACTCATAGTCTTTGAGCCGAATCCGATCGATTATTCTCCCTCTTATCTTCCAAATAATCTCTGCAATTATATTTCAACAAAAAAAAAAAAGAAAAAAAAAGAAAAGACAATAATTATTTACGATATAAATAAATAAATAAATTCAACCCTTCAAATCATCTTAACATCTTCACTATTCGTTTATTTCAAGCATATAATTAGATTAATAAAAAAAAAAAACAATTTGTTAAGAAACTTCACATCTCGTGAATCGTTCATTTTTTTCTTTCAATTTTTTTTCTCGTTTTGTTTTGTTTCGTTTTCTTTGTCTTTTAGTCAAAAATAATTGGGACTTTCTCAAACGTAAAATTAAATGATAATACGAGAGTTAATCAATTTGAATGCAATCAGTATGAAGCAAGAGAAGTTTTGCAGGAGAACCGAGGTGAACTGGACGCCCAGTTATATTCCCTTGCGTAATATTCGTGCTTGATATTCCTGTGAAACTATAGCGTTAGTAACGGGGTTACTTTATCGGCACCATTTTCTTTGTGGTTAATCAAATATTTTCACTTCTTTTTTTTCTTTTTTTTTTTTTTATTAATTTTTTTCTTCGATCGTATTACATCGCATTATTTCAGTTCGATAATCTTTTTTCTTAAATATCAATTATTATATATGCAACAACATAGTTATTTAGAGAGAAAATAATTCGAAATGTACATTTTAATTATATATATAAAAATAAAGTTAAATGAATTAAATATGTGGTATAAAAATAAACAAAAAAAAAACCTATCTCGAATTGCTAAAAATAATGAGACAGATATGAGATAAAAATTGAAAAAAATAAAAAAACAAGAAAAAGTATTAACAAAAATAAAATTAAAAAGAAACTTACCCCCCCAGTGGAAAGAATTGTAGATTAATATAACAAATCGATGAATCTGTAACAACTTAGAGTTTACCAGATAGATCCTCTCGGTCTCGAAACAAAAAGGTGACTGTCCGCTCGAACTGTTCGATGTATACCTGGTAAACTCTCTAAAGGTGTATGTAAGTATATGTGCATATATACACCTCCTACCTACGCAACATGCGATGATGGTGATTCGCCTTTTGCTTCATTCTCCTACTTTACGAGATACACTTACATTTAACTCGAGTCCCCCTTCCCTCTCCTCCTCCTTCCCTTCCATTCCTTCTTCCCTTTCACCCCTTCTCAATCTCTCACTCTCTTACACTTGAATTTCTTCTTCCCTCATCATATTGCAAATAAACTATTCGATCAATCTTCAACCTCGGTCGCATTCTTTTCTCATTTATTCTTTTCCAAGGTCAAATCTTGCATTCATTTTTTTTTTATCTCCACTATGTCGTTACAAAGTATGCAAATTTCTATATCCAAGATCTACTATAATATTATTTAGTACGTAACATGTTAATATGAAATACAATATTGTAAAATATATTTTAGAAAATAATTATTACAATTTTTGTATCGCGGCCAAATTTTTGTTTTACTTTTATATTTTTATCAAAGCTTTTTTTTTAAGACATTATGGTTATATTATATATATTTGTTTTTGATTTATGTGTATAAATATTATGAAAATTATTGTAAAGAAATAATATGAATGTTTAGGACCCAGACAGATTGCGAAAAAAGAAAGGAAAATTACAAACTGCCGTATCTAATTCGTATTTAACAAATCGCTCGAGTTTATACGTTCGGAAAGTCTTTTTCTTAAAAACTGGATTCCACCTACGCATATTACCATACCCAAGTAATACTATGACCTATATATATTATGTAAACTGGGAATGTAAAACGTTCGCTTAATTCGACCTTGGAAGAAAACATGAAAAATCTTCTACAGTACGTTGAACTTTAGATTCACGTAAAAAAGATGAATCAAAAGTATATTCATGTGAGATCATCAAAATTAATTAATCATTATCGCAATAATCTAATCCAATCATATTTTTATTTTACAAAATGACGAACGCAGGAAATGCAAAAAAAAAATGAAAGATAATACTTGCATAATTGTTTTCGAAAATTTATGAAGTATTTTCCTTCCTATAACTTTCACTTGAGCTTAGAACATGGATCAAATTACATTATCTTGTTAGGTGTATTACGAGGAATATGTTAAATAAAAAAAAAAATACAAGGAGTAATATTCATCGAAGGAGACATCATCGATGTATTAACATGACGAAACTTCAAAGAACGCCTTTCCCTTTCTACATCCCCCACCCTTTTTTCACTTGCTCGATTATCCTGTCCTCGTATAGTAAAAGTGTTAACAAGCGTGAAACTCCATTAATATTAGTATGTCCATTCTCCATTCGCTTTTGATTCTTGTCATATCTACGTAATAATATTTTATACGAAATCCTATGAATATATATATCAAAATAATAATAGTAATAATATAATTGAATAATACTACTCTGAAAATGAGTGTGTGATAATAATTATATGATGATATTATTATATAATAACCTGTATTTACTTTAAATACATAAATATGTAATAATAATGATTATTATTATTATCGTTTGTGATACTACCCCGGATATGTTATAAATAATTAGATAATAACTACTGTGTATTATAACCACCTTATAATATTAGTTATAGTTTATAAGAATTTAAGTTGAAAAATAACAATCATATTAAATTGATATAATTGGGATAATTAGATAAGGTTATTATTACAAAATTTGCAAAGACAAAAGCCTGATGAATGCTATTATAGTAATTTAAAAATATCACCTATGTAAAATTTAAATAAATTCATGAAATAATGAAAATTATAAATACAAGAATTGAGTAAAATAATGAAAAATTCGTTCAAATGCAAAACAATTAAACCCAGTTTGGAATGATTGAATCATTAAATAATAAATATAAAATAATTAATATTCACTGAATATATTGTAGGATAAATAAATAATTTGAGAATTTATTAAATCATAAAATGTGAATGAATCTGAAATAATTCGAATATAGGACGGTAATGAATCATTGGAAGAACTAGATCTTTCTAATGACTTACCATAAAATAATTCTAAACTCACCAGGAATCTTTCGAATTGCAATACCATACTGAGGACTTTGTTCTATTTAGTAGATCGACCGAGAAACTCCTTTCTCTCTCTTTTCTTTTTTTTCCCTCTCTTGTGATTACATGTTACATATAGTTCCTTCGAAATTCTTTGAAAGTGCGTGCGTACGTTCTCGAAATAGTGATTCCTAACTATCGATTCCAAGTATTACGTATACAGTTCCTGTTTTTTGTTCCTGTTTTGTGTTCCTGTTTCGTGTTCCTGCTTTTTCAATCACTCAGATTACTTTTCATTTCATCCTAATAGATACTGATTGCGTAATATTCATCTATTTCATATCGACGAATTGTTTTTTTTTTTATTTAATATTAAAATAATTAGAAAATATATAAATGGGAAGAAAAACATATACGAATCCTAATAGAGAGAAAATCTTGACAGAAGAGAATCGAAAGTAATTCTCTCGAATAATTTCAGTTCCCACGATTAGAAGAATCGATCGTGTTTCGCGAGCTGAGAATTAATTGTCCCTAATAACGAACTTAGAAGCATTTCGAGTCAATCCAACTATAAGACGAATTAGTTTAGCGTGAATATCTTTACAAGAGGAAATATCCTTGCACTTGGTATTCATGCATCATGAACACGTGAATTACCTGTTAGCGAAGGTAAAGCTTATATATAAAACGTGCTCGTTATATTATACTTCACCTTTTTTTTTTCTCTCTCTCTCTCTTTCTACCACCAAACATATAATTTTTCATTAATTTTTAACTAAACACTAAATTATCCTACCGAATCATTGCTTTTCATTTCTGTTAAGAAATAATTACTAAAATAAAAACACATACATACATCTGCTAAGAACAAAGTAATT
Organism: Polistes canadensis; assembly: GCF_001313835.1. Lineage (NCBI taxonomy): Eukaryota > Metazoa > Arthropoda > Insecta > Hymenoptera > Vespidae > Polistes > Polistes canadensis. The sequence continues at coordinate 140,164 of NW_014569686.1, read as the reverse complement.
CGTCCTTGTATACAAAAAAAAAATTATCCAACCAATTTGAAACCTTTTGCAAATTCCTTTTCTAATTTAAAATGAAAAAAAAAAAACAAAAAGAAAAAACAATCTTTCGTAATATAATTAAAAATGAACAAAAAATCAGACAAATTCTTGAATAGACAAACAAATTATCCAACGGCAAAGTAGTTACCTCGACCGGAAACATTTACGTTCTTCTAAGAGAAGAGAAGAAAGTCGGATACCATACGTCCGCCTTCAATACTGCAGTTGAGGAGGGGGGTAGTGGGAGAAGGAAACTCCAAGTGGAAGATTTGTAAAAAAGAAAAAAAGAAAAAAATATATAAAAACCCCACACTCTCCGAGTTTTCTTCGTCTTTTATTTTTGCTATCACTCGGCGAAAGGACTATCTCGTAGATGAAAAATAATGAAAGATGAAATACATACCACTCACAAAGACACACGCATACACTCACGTTAATAAATTTTCACCGAGTAAACGCGTTTCCGCGGATATATTTTTATAATAGTTTTCTAATTATTATTATTATTCTTTCTTTCTTTTCTAATCGCGAAGAAAAATCACAATCGTCAAGGTTAAACTTACGGTCCATTTTTAATATAAGTGAATAATTATTTAATGGATAACAAGTGTAACTGGATTAAACAGGAAATTATTACGTGACCAACTTGAATCTCTAGTTAATAATGATAACTTTTAAACCAAACTAAATATTATAGATATTTGATAATTAGGTTAATCGTATAGTAATGTATGTCGAATAATTTTATTTATTAAATTTCTTTATGAAATAAATTCTTCATAAATTCATGAAAAATAAAATGATTATATATTGATGAAATATAAATTCTTTATAAATTTATTCCTTTATTTCAGAAAATAAATAATAGTAACGTACATTTCTAAACGTTGTAATTCTTATTTAAAAAGAAAATTGATTTATTGGTATTCGTAATATTTGAACAATAATTTCAACTTGCTTGCAAAGTTCAATTATGAATCTCACGATTGTGTAAGTTATGTATACCAATAAAAATGTCTTCAGGGTCGCAATTAATGTTGAAACGTTTAGTATTTAATAAATAATTTATAATTGCCATTGCAAAATTTGATCGTTACTTGAAATATTGAACATGAGTAATTAAGTCGTTCATTCATTATAAGAGATTGAATGTTTAGTAATCCTACAAATATATTTATGTGTAAAAGAATTTTGAAAACTATGCGTTATATGCAAATTATTTAAAATTGACAATTAGGGTTGGTACGAACACTTTCGTTACTCGCTTAACATATAAAATATTCATTAAGTTGACCAATTAAATAATGAATAAAGTATGTACCTACATATTAAGTAATTAAGTATGAAACGTCCGATTACTCGCAATTCGAAATAAGACTTTTTCATACTTAATTATATAATAATTGAAACAAATAATATTTGAATAAGTAATGAAGTAATAAAATTTGGAGATATAACGTATAGTACCCAAAAGAGAAAGCGTCCGATCACCTGAAAGATTTGATACAAAATAAGATTGTTGAAAGACATCTCACGTATCGTAAAGGATGTCAGATCAAAGAAAACAAACCGTAATAAGAAGTAAGGTAAATTTCTCCGAAGGTAGATCGCGTAACACTGATCCCAGAAACGTTGCCAAAAACATATACATGTCTACAAGAAAAAACATATACAAGGTGTCCAAAAATTACCTTTCCTTTTTTTTATTTAATAAATTAATTCGAAATAATCAAAAAAATATCAAACAAAAATTCACATCCCACAATTTGTTCGTATTACAAGGAATTTGAAATAAAATAAATGTAATGTAGTCTGTAAACTTTCTCAATTAATTAACCTTAACCTTTAATATTTACTGCATTAACAATATAACATTATGAAAGTGATTTATTTCTTCAAGGAAGATTTGAAATCATGAATCACGTTTATACCGTTGAATGAATTTCATGTGGTAATACTATAATGTATATTGCACAGCATGCTACATGTATCGAATGTTTTATAACATTATTACTTTAATGAAAAAAAGAAAAGAATATGATATTAATTAGAAAAATTCTTTTTTAAAAAACTTACGTGCCTTTTCTACAAGTATAACATAATACTTTTTCAGATAACTTTTTATAATTTTAATAATTTTGTCAACAACTTATATACGTATACGTATTCTCAAAAATTCCAACATATGCTCCAAATTTTTGAACAAGAATAAAATTGTACACATTATAAATCAGTAATTTTTTCGACACTCTGTATACGCCAATCCATATTTAAATGTATTGACGTGTTTTAAGATCTTAAAAAACAAATGAGAGAGGGAGATAACAAAATAAAGCGGATTTTGGTGAAAGTGAAAGCGAACGCGGTTATGGTGGTCTCTTTTTTTTGGAGATCGAGTTTCGATCATTAAATTTATTCCTTTTTCTCCCCGCCTCCTCCAATTCCCCCCTATGTCGGCTGGTCTTTTGAAATTCACTAATCAACCTTTTGAATAATATAATGATATATCGTAAGAAATATGTGTTATAGCATAAGTTTTTACGATGAAGATCGAGAAATTCCTCGAACGAAACTCCTGTAAGGGAAAGTGTTATAGAAGCGTGCCCGGATGCGGATCAACGGGGATGGGACGGTATCGTTATGTCTTACGTAATTATCTAATTGCATTCGTTCTCGATAAATCATCTTTTCTTTTTTTTTTTTCAATTACGTATTCACATTGTACAAAATCACATTATAATTTTACATTTATCAGCTTAATATTATAATGTTAATTAGTTTCGTAGTGTATTATTACAATTTTTTGTTTCGAGAGTTGAATTTTTTGTTCAATTATATTTCATTTATTTATATATATATATATTTTGTTAAGAAAATAATAATCCTGTTATACAATAATATTGTTTAAGAATATTTATTTACTATCCCTAATTATAAAGTATCTTTTTTTTTGCAAACATTTATCACATCCTTCGCACATTAATATACATTTACATTAATACTTACAACTAATTGAACAGCCTCTAAATTAATATAGTAATAAACAATTGTAAGACATAAATACTGTTACGGTAAAATTATTTTTTTTTTTTTTATTCGTAAAAAAAAAAAAAAAAAAAAAACAAAAAAAAATTAGAAAAGATGAATTTTTATAAGCTAGTAGATTCTCCTTATTGAACATTCGTTGGTTGCGCAAAAAAATGATGAAAGAGAACTGCTTCCCTATAAGGCGTGTTTTCTTCCTCTCTCTCTCTCTCTCTCTTTCTTTCTCGATACATATATGTCACATGTAGTATGTCTAGTTATAGTATTTTAACTGTAACGAGTTTCAATGGTATCACGTAATTCGCTGTTTCCATAAGAGTATCTTTGATGTTTGCCTGAAGAACTCACAAGAAGAAAAAGAAAGAAAGAAAGAAGAAAGAGAGAGGAATATTCTTGCGAAATGTTCCTTGTCCAGTATCACTTATTTCACTAGATGTCTAAAAAGATTTATTAGCCTAAAGCAGGATAGAAAATTGGTCAGTACTCAGGACAGGGGTTTAATTAATAGTTTAAAGGTAGAACTTGGGTAAGAATTGGTTAGGGATTTAATGACAGGACACTTAGGAGTTTTGTATTTAAAAATGACCACAATCCTTATTTGCATTCTTCAGGATTGCCCCACCAAATATTCTTACGGGTGTTCTACTCCAAGATATTAACATAAGCGAACCACCTATTGGTGGACTACCTTTACCCAATTGGCAATGAACGTAAGAAAGTTGAACCAATTGTTGACCCAATGGAATACTGGAATCAATTGTATCGGGATTATATTCGGAATTATTTAATGATGATGATGATGATGATAATATTGATCTGTTGTGAGAATTTTTGAAAGCTTTCAATGGAATCCTTGGAACGAAACGAGTACCATAAGATGTAAATGTCGATGGTGGTGTGTAAGATATTCTTGTTGATTCTTCATCGAATGCTGATTTTAATAGAAGGTTGAATCCAAATATTGATCCTTCGATACCTTCTTCTAATCCTTTATCAAAATCTGAATACTCTTGGCCTAAGACTATGTCACCTGATTTCGGTATCACATGATTCACAGTCTAAAATTAAAATGATTATACAATAGTTTGAAAATAAGAATGAATTATTGTGTAATTAGGATAATTAGTAATAAATAATTATACCAGCGTATTAATAAAAATACGAAGGAAACAGTATTTGTTAAGATATTGGACGAACCTTTTCGGAGAAACCTTGTGTCTTTATTCGACCATTGAGCCACAATGCAAATCGACCTAATCGATTCTCCCAACTTTGACAAATATGATACCATCGATTTTCTTGAAGAGTAACACTCTCCTCAAATACTTTGATCCCACCGATTTCCAAATGAACGCTCCGACCCTTTGGAGATATCCATCCTCTTATAAATCGATCTTTTTCGTTTTCTAACAAAATAAAAACGCTCGTTTATTTCATATGACATATTTAAACTAATTTTATACTTTCCAATTTCGGATGAAAAGTTTCGATATTACGTTTGCGTGTGTGGGTACAATCAAATATGTGCATATTTAAATAAAATGAATAAAATAAATCGTAACTAAAAAAAAAAGAGGAAGAAGCAGTTTGATAAAAGTGAAAGAGAATTTATTTATTTATTTATGTATGCGTGCGCGTGTGTGCGTAGATTCTTTTTATAAGAACTTTTTATTATATCGTTCGATACATTCTATTTCGAATGAAGAAATAACTCAAATAAAAATCAAATAAACGATATTTGTTTTTTTTAACTAAAATTTGTAACAAAAAGATGACAAAAAAATGGTAAAAAGCTAACAAACAAGGAATAAATCTCCTTTCACTTGTTGTGTCACGATAAGATACTCTCTTTAATTCTTTTTTTCTTTTTTTTTTAACTTTCACTTATGATAACTACTAGGTCAACCAATAAGTAATGTTACAATTGAATGACATACCAAGAATCCTAAAGTACATTTTTTTTTAAATCAATCGCTTACATTTTTTTTAAGGAATATTTTTTTTTTAATTGTAAAAAGGTTCCTAAGTTGTTTATTTAATATTGTGAGACCACAAACAATTAACTTAAACAGAGCAATAGATTTTGAAAATCGCCTAGGGATTTTTGAATTAATATTACCCAACATTTTGAACCTATTCCAAAATTAAAATTTCTATATTGTTTATTGTTAATTACAATAAATTATATTTAGATACTTACTAGAGTAAGAAATTATCGATTGTGGATACGTAAAGTTGACTGAACGCAACCATAAGCAAAAAGTAAATTCCTGTATATTAGGTACAGGTAATTCCCACCTGAGAAACTAAAAAAAAGCAGAACGAAAGACAATGAAATTAAATTACGAATTAACTTTTTCCTATCGGTAATTAGAATTCTATCTATTTAGAGCAACAATATAAAAAAAGGTTCATTCGAATTCTCTTTTGTGATTGGTCGTTCGAAAGGTGATTCTTAAAGTAAACTTCTTTTTATCGATCACTTTCTTATTATTTTTCTTGTATTAAGAATCTTCACACAACAACCTTGATGATAAAAATACAAATTAAAAAATTGAATAATTATTATCTAAAAATAATCTACTTCTATTAAAAATAATCTAACTTATAAGAAACTTTTTTTTTTATCAAAGCATAGAAAAATTGTTGAATTCAATAGTCATAGGAAATTAAATAAAACTTCATTATTTTTAAACATTATGAAACAATATTTACCTGAATATAATCTTTCTGAGTAAGAGTGTACATATGTAAAGGTGAAATTTTTAATTTCTTTTCATACCATTGATCGATCTTCAATGTAGAAAACTCCAAAGACACACTTTTAATCAAACATCCAAAAATTATTAGAGAAACACATATAATGATATTAGATACGAACATTTTTATAATCCTTACTTTCATTCATTACTTCTCACGATTAAAGCAAATCTTTGACGAGCATGAAAAATCTCTTCTGATTGAATTTTTTTGTTGAATTTAAATTGGAAAGAAACAAAATTCTATATTAAATAATATTTTTTACGCAAAAATCAAACTGAACGATGATCAAAATAATTGTAATATTTAATTGAACACGACACTTTGATAAACTTTATCTTCTTGTTCTTGACACTTTGCTGTAATTAACAACAAATGAAATTTAATTTTGAAACTCCTATTCCTCTCTCTAATTCGTTCACCTGTCGTAATTGGACCGCTATTTTAACTCTCTTTATATTTTTTTTTGTTTTCTTTCTCTTTCTTTATTCCTTTCTTTTTAATTTAAACTAATCCAAGAATAGAAAAAGCACGTATTACGTTGCCGAACGCACTGCATGAGTAACAACGACTAAGAAAGGGAAATAGATGGGAATCGGCAGAGCCCGTTTGCTTTTACGCTTGCTTGAAATCAAAAAGAGGGAGTTCAACCTCCTGACGCATACCTTTACCATATGGTTTTTTTGTCATTAAAGAAGGGATACCTTCCACTTTTTCTTTTTTTTTTTCTCTTTTCATTTGATTTTATTTCATTGTTGTTATTAATTTAATATTTAATTGAACACTTAACAACATATAATATTTGAAATTAGTGAATTAGGTGGACATTTAAAATGTAATAAACAGGCAAAAATATAGAATTTATCAATGCAAGCAGTGCGAAGATATTTTTATAAATTTAAAAAATAGAAAGAACAATTGATTTTTATTTTTTTATTGCATAAGTGAATCTATTAAGATTTTTTTCCACGGTGATAAATTATTATACGTACTAATTGGAGAAATAGAATAATTTATATTCCTGGTGTTCTTATTTATAATTTCTAAAAATTTTATGAAGTATTTTAATTGGAGATTTTTTTTTCCCCCGATAAATTTAAGTGATGAAACAAAAACATTTGATTGTATATGCAATTGGATTTAAATTTCCTACTTGAATAAACTATTATGTGCGCTTGAACAAACCAGCGAGAAAGCAAACATAGAGATTGGAAAATGGTGAAATCGAACCGAACAAAATGAAAACTATTTTACGAACGTGTACTGTAAACGTTTGCTTCGTTAGAAAACTCCTTTTTTTTTTATTCCTATCATAGAGAGTTTATGAATTTCAAAGTTAAAGAGTAATTTTCTTTATCTATAGGAAGAAATAAATTGTTTATCTATTATCTATATCAAATAACAAAAAGTAAATAATTATTTAATATAATATATCTCGACTTTCTATAATTAATAATTATTTTATTAAACTTTATAAATCTTTTTTTTTTATCAAGTACAATCACGCAATTCGATTTCTCTTTTCTAATAATTGTACTTTTTTTTATAGAAGAAAGGAAGTATGTGTTATAAAATAATGTGGCTTATTATCTACTCATTTCAATAACAATTTTTACAAAATAACAATATAATATAAAATTGAAAAATATTAGAAAATAAAAATAATAAATCAATACGAAAAATAAAAATAGATCCCGTATTTCTACACATGAGTTTGTACTTCCAATCCCTTTCAATGATTTTATTTGGTACAAAAATAAATGAATAATTAGTTGAATATTTGTGTATTTTCAGACAGCAAAAAATTCGAATTCCGGTAGTGGTGGATATTACGTTGGTGGTAGTAGTACTTTACCTCGAGGTGGACCTCTTTTAAGGGCGTATAGTCCAGCAGCATCTTCTGTTGTAGCAGGACCAAATGCAACCCCAACCCAACCGAAGCCATTATCTACACCAGGTATTACGTGCGCTAAATTGTTCATTCTTTTTTTTTTTTTTTTTTTTATTTAAAATTGCGCACAACTAAATAATTTACGAATGATCGACGAATTTTCCTGGCCGATATTTCCTCGTGAAAACGGTGTCTCTTAGTCTCCAAGAATCGAGAACATTTTTTTTTATTTGCTTTTTTCCTCGACTACAACAATAAAAACGGATTCGGATCGATCGTCCAATGGAAAGCCGCGCTTTTTACGTATTTACGTGATAATCAAATTGTTGTTGCACCCTTTCCATGCTTTTCATAATATTCGATCTATCGAATTGTTCACAAAAACATTGAGCAATAAATTCTGCAAAAATATCAATTTTACCTAATAGTATCTAATACTATACTATTATATGAAAATAGTATGACATTTCAAAATTACTTTTATTATAAAAAAAAAGAAAAACATTATCCATTACTACAATTAAGAATAAAGCAAGAACATTACTTTTAAAAATTAGAACAATTCGATAGAAATAATATTGAATAGTGAAATATTTGATATCTAAATGAATATGTATATTCAAAAAAGAAAAAAAATTAAAAATAAATAATGAAATATTTATTTAAATATAAAATATAATCAATACTGAACGTTAATCGACTAACAACAATTAACTCGAGCTCTAATATATATATATATATATATATATATATAAAATATATAAATATCTGCTATTTATAATATATCTCGTATGAAATCATATAAATTAGTTCTATCCAGCTTATTTTATCCTAGCACGTATTTAACATTCTCTCTTTATCATGCTACTTTCTATCATATGCTTATATATAAATAAACAACAATTTTTTTTTGTTTTTCAAACCGAGCATCCCAAAGCAAACTCGTGCACAAAATTTACTTTCAAACGATTCGTTTTGCTCGATATAAAGTAATCAGTGCAAACAGTTAAGTTTCGATCGAGAAAATTCGATGCCAAAGTCCTTTTAAAGTACTCAACAGGGCTCGAATTCGAAACTGGGACATTAACCGATCACAACCCCTTTCCATCTTTCTAACCACCACCTAACCTAAACTTTTCTTTTCCAAGTTCCCTACCAATTCAACCTATTACGTCACTTCACAATCCTATCCTGATATCGACTAATTAAGGCCACTCGATTACCCACCCCCAACCCAACCCAACTGATCTCCAAAACACTACCTCAAACTTTGCAGCTGATTACTAACACACGTTAACAAATAATTAACTTACACGGAGTTCCAGTAAACAACTACTTTCTCACCTCCCCTGCACCCCCCCCCTCACCCCTTTGCACCCCCTATATACTCACCAACAACTACCTTGTAAACAAACAAAATTGAAGAACATAATAAAAGAGTCAACAAGAGAGAGAGAGCACGCAACTTCCAAATGATGCTTCTTTTTTGTTCGAGCTAATATATTATTTGTTTATTTTATGATTATTATTATTATTATCCTTGTATCCTCGAGATCGATAAAAAAACGAATCAAAGGGACTCGAGGCACCGTTCCGACTTGGACAAAAAAATCGCCTTGTCCGAGATTTCTTCAGATTGAGCTAATTGATTATTTATGAGGATGTCACCTAACTGCATATGTATGTTTATGTATGTATGTATATGTGTACGTCTTGTAAGGAAAAAAGATTGGTTATTTAATAGTAGGATTGTTTTAGTGATCTTCCAAATATTTCAATTATTATATTTTTTCATTTGATTTTTAATTTATAAGTGTTTGAACTTTTTATTTGTTTTAGAGTATGGTCATACAAGTAATTTACTTTAATCATTAATAATTCCATATATTATTTTTTAATAAAAAAAAAAAAAGTCCTACAATTGAATATGAATATTTTTTGCCTATTTAATAAAATCTTAGCGAGATAAAGGAAGAAAGGGTGGGTGCGTTTGGTTGGTAGAGAGACGGGCGGTGGAGAAAGAAAAAAGAAAAAGAGAGAAAGAGAAGAAGTACGATAGTTGAAGTTGATTCTTCTCGTTTGGCCAAAAAATAAATACATAATATCTCTCGGCTTCAAAAGTATTTCTCTCTCTCTCCCCGCGAGACATTCTGTTTGATTTTTTTGGATGGATGAATTAGGTGGTGGCGCGGTGCCGCCAGCCAAGCCGCTTCGAAGCTACCAGTGCGGCAAAAATCCCCTTGGAAGTCTTGGGGGCTCTGCTCGTTTCTCTAGAGACAGCTCGGTCTCCCTCTATAGTATACCAGGTCAGTAGAATCCTTGAAAAAGAAACCAAAAAAAAAAACAGACAGACAGAAAAAAGAATAACCAAAAGAAAAATACGAAAATCTTCAAAAAAACGGACGAGCAGGTGGAACGTCTACTATTCTATCAGAAACGCCCAAGTTTCTGTATCATCGCGTATTTTGAAAAGTTCATAACTTTCGGGGGAAATACGTTCGTACGAGGAATCGATATTTCGTCCAATCGGAATGCCCTCCGTATTTTATATACATACATATATAGATATATTAAGTGATACACGAAAGTATTTGAACACTTCCCATGAAATACTTTATTAATTATAATAAGTATATTATACAACACTTATACCGACATATTATTAACATTGGATGAGGGAGATATGACTCTCTAAATTATATTAAGTTTAAAAGCAAATCTAAATATATATACAATAGTTATGATAATCGAAGTATGGAGTTCAGAAAAGTTAGTAAAGAGTATGCATAATCGTTTACAAGATGTTATTCATGCCAAAGGTGGTATTAAATACTTCAAAGTTATCTGTTCAAATACTTTTGTAGCGTCGGCAATCTCTTTACGTTTATAAGAAATAAATCATAACTATTGTATATATACTTTTTTTGATTTTTGCTTGAAACTTTATTTATATAATCTAGAGAGTCATATCTCCATCCAATGTTAATAATATGTCGGTATAAATGTTGTATAATATACTTATTATAATTAATTATTTCATGGTAAGTGTTCAAATACTTTCGAGAGTCACTGTACGTGTATATGTATATAGATTTTATATTACACACAAAAAATAGAAACCTTTTGCAAAAGTAGTGTGCATCGTCATCCCCCTTATAAACAAAAGTACATATATTAAAAAAAAGATCTAAATCATGCATTTAAAAGAAACAAAAAAAACAGTAGATTTGGATTGACCTTCCATAAGCACGCCTCCGAAACCCGTATTATTTATTTTCTATCCTCTATTTCTGTCGTTGATGACGTAGTCGTTGAAAAATCGCCAATTCATACTATGTACATTATCTACAATATGTAATGTAAATGCGATCCAGTTTTCACTTGCACATTCGTTCGGTAATTTGCTCGAAACATTATTATGTATGCTTCCCATAGAAAGATAAAATTAAATAAAAAAATAAAAATAGATTAAGATTTTCAAATAAAACACGAAGAGAAAGATAATATTGAAATTAACAACGAGATGAAATGTTATTTAATCTTACGAATTACGATAAATCATCCCACAGATCGATTACACGGAGAAAGTGGTTATATGAGCAGTCCTGAACGAGGTGGTGGTGTTGGATCTGCTACCGGAAGGTATCCACCTGGTCCCTATAGTACTGGTAGCAGTTACGAAGAACCTTATTATTCGCAGTACTCCGGAACAGTTACACCTGTCATCGATGAAGAAGCAAGGTGAGCGGAGTTTCTCGAATTCTTATGTCTCCTTTTTTTCTCTCTTTTCACATTTCTATATATCATCGATATTTCTCTTATTATTTTTTCTATGTACCTACCTCTATCTGTCGTCCCTTTTCCTTTTGGGTAACAATCAAATATCAAACTATTATTTCGTATTTAATAATTACCTTAACCATCATTTTCCACGCTTACGTGTATTTTAAAAACATCAAGGTGAACGGAATCACCCTAAAGTTTTTTCTTTTTTCTTATCTATCATCTATCTTGGTATATTTTTCTACCTTTGTCCTATTCTCGTATTAAAATCGCTTACTAAATCATTTTCCACGCTTACATGTATTTTATAAACATCAAGGTGAACGGAATCACCCTTACGTTTTTACTTTTTTCTATCTATCATCTATCTTGGTATATTTTTATCCCTTGTCCTCTTCTCGTATTAAAATCACTTCACAATCATTTTCCACACTTACATATGTTTAAGAAAAAAATCTAAGCGAACAGAGTGATGTTTTTTTTTTTAACTATCATCTATTATCTTTTTCTCTTTCTCTTTCTTGTCCTCTTACGGTCCAATTAAATCTATTTATAAAATCATATTTAAAAATCATTGAAAAAATAACTCAACCCACTTATTAAAATTCTATCTAATTGATCAATAAATTCGTGCAATTTTCCTCGTATTATTTAATTAAATATAGAAATGAATACTGATGATATAAATAAATAATAAATTAGTTTTAATTAATTTCTACGCATAATAATAATAGTACTATTTAGAATAAAATAGGAAGACAGACAAATTTGTTGGTCAATGATTATAAAAAATTAGCCGATGATAGTTCTTCATGAAATTCGGTATGGTGGGTATATCAGATTGGAGAATGGGGGATAAAAAAATAAAGATACAAAAAAAGGTGGTTGTCTAAGATGATAAAATGGATAAAAGCACCCTTGGATGACTGATAGCGTGGATGTGTATATCTGTTGTGGGTGGTGCAGCGATACGGAGCTATTGGAGGAATCTTACAGCCTGTACGGCGTGAAACCACCAGGTCGACCACCTTCTGGACCCCCTCGATCTCCGTTCATACCACCAACGGCAGCCCCTATACCCACTGGACAGAGCTACGACGCTACTCGGTATTCACCTAAACACTCTGCCCTATATCGCATTTAGTTTACCTATCCTCGCTTTTAAGCTCATTCTTCACTCTCTTTTTTATTTTTATTTTTATTTTTATCTTTATTTTTTTTTTTCCTCTCTATTCTCGTATCTCATGCACCGGGATTTTCTTCTATTTTTTTTTTTACTTTTTTCTTTTATTTTCAATCATACACACACGCGTGTTATATTATGACATTGGAATAATATAAATCAACAAAATTCAATATAAATCATAGAATGAATTTTTAACAATTTTGTTTAACTTTGTCCACCACTTTCGTAATTACCGGGACATCTAACAGACACATATATACATACGTATATGTACACTGATTTGAATCTCAAAATAAATTCGATAGGAATTTGACCAACTTTTACTTTTTTCTTTAGAAACCGTTTAACATTTTTTCTTTTCCCTCGTATTTAACATTCTTACGTTCTTTTTTTTTTCTACTGAAAAGAAAAAAAAAGCTGTTTTTCCGTAACTATACCACATTTAATCTCTTATTAGAGTAAATAGGTTAACTTTATTCGATTACTTTAACATTTAACACCTTACATTTGTTTATCTCTAAAGACAAACAATTATTTCAATATTCTACATTTCATTGTAAATCTCATAAGAAAATCCCGGTTTTCTTTTTTGACAACAATTTTATAAATTCCTTCATACTCCATAAAAAAAAAACAATAAACAATTTAATAACAATATCGATACTCGAATCGATCATTTGCAAGATTTGCAAGAAGAAAATGATTGCATGTTGGGAAAAGGATGCTGATGATGACGATGATGATGATGATGACGACGATGATGATGATGATGATTATGATGATGATAATAATGATGATGATGATGATGATGATGATGATGAAAATGATGATGATGAAAATGATGCTAGAAGAAGAAGAAGCATGATCAAAAAGCAAGAAAAATTAGTCGTGGAAGAAACGCCCTAAATTCTTCACCATTTTCTATCCTTATTTTATTTAATCCTTTCGTTGACAAATAAATTAAAACATAAAATAAAAAACTATCCTCTTTCTCTCTCTCTCTCTCTCTCTCACACTTTTTAACTTTGTCGATAATCGCAGCAGTGGAATGCAGCATGCCGATTAGCGGACTTAGCAACAATAACAGCAAGAAAAAAGCTGTGAACTTTCGAATACGACTTTCCTAATCCTTTCTTCCCTTTCTTCTGTCCTTTTTTTTTTTTATTTTGTTTTTTATATTTCTTTTAGACGAAAGAAATTCTATTTTACGCATAGGAACGATGCACGTGTTTTATATGTTGCTATGACGAATATTCAATCCGATGTTAGGACATGATCGTCATTCCGTGTAAATCAAAACAAAAAAAGATTACATTTTTTAATAACGAATGCAATGATATAATTTAAATGTAAGCATTTTTTTTCCATTGATGAAAAATGATGTTATTAGAGGATCGTATCTGAAATGATCGAATTTGTTGTTTCGAATTATAATAATAATATTGCAATTTATTTTTGTTATAAAAAAAACGAATGTTTTTTTACCGATCGAATAATAAGAAATATGAACAAATTAGACTCGAACAAATGAACCTTTACAAGGCCATTAACAAAATCCAATTGAAAAATTATTTCTATTTGCAAAACCACGTGGCTAATATTAATTGAAACATAGAACTATTCTCGCTCACTTTTCTACTTTCTTTTTTTCTTTTACTTAATAATAATTCTAATATAGAAAATGGATCATTTTGTTCATTAATTCATTTTTAATCATAAAATAAATCCCAATTTATCGTATGATAAACAATATTCGATTTCCTTTATTTAGCCCATAAATAAAATTGTCAAAAAAAAAATAAACATTTCGCTTGTTATATTGTTAAACTTACAAAATTTGGCTTTATGAAGAATGAATAAAAGCAATAATTTAAAAGATCACATTTAACTCGATACGATCCTACTTTTGCTTTAAATGAATGTACGAAATATATATCGAACCAAATAAAATAAAATAAAATTAAATCAAATAAAAAGGACACGAACGTGACGATGTTTAGCTTTGCCTGCGCTAAATATTTTAGAAATCATGTATTATAGTTATGTGCCAGCCGAATTATGCGTTATCGTCTATTATCGATAGAATATCTGATCAGTAGCAGCGCATCTTGTAAGATATTATTCCCTTTGCAAAATGAACGAACGAACGAATGAATGAATGAACTATCGTAACATATCGATGTTTTTACACCTTTCTCGAGGAATGGCTTTTGCAAAACCAAACAAACCAAAAAAAAAAAAAAACAAACAAACCAAACAACCCCCAATGAACCAAAGAAACCCCTGCCACTCCCCCACCAAAAAATATTTCAACAAAATAAAAAATATAAAAACAAGTAGATATAATTATTTCAATTAAATTATTAATCATACATCGCAATGATTGTTTTCTTTTAATAGGATAAGGGTGGAACACATGGAAAGACAATTGGCTAATCTGACGGGTCTGGTTCACAAAGCGTTGACACATGCACCACACACGAGCCCATCACCGAGAGACTACTTACAGGTTCCTGCAGGTCGTGACCCTTATGCGCGAACTACAGGTACGTTCGATCATCCTCCGATTCTAATTCCTAACACGTTCTCAAATTTCCAACAAAATTAACAAAAGAAAGAAGATAAACCTTTCCTATCTATCTTTCTATCTATCTATCTCTATCTCTCTCTCTCGCTCTCTCTATCTCTCTCTCTCTCTCTCTCTCTCTCTCTCTCTCTCTCTTTCTATCTTTCTCTATCTTTCTAACATACATACACATACACACACATACGTGCATATGAGCCATTCATTAGCCAATCAATGAAAATATTCACAATTATTTGACCATTTTATAAAATAAGAAAAATACCATGGTTATTGTTGGCTACCATGTCCAATATTTATTGATGACTTAAGTCAACAAACAATTGGAAAATTGAATTTTATGATTTAGTTAATATTCAAATTATTTATATTATAAAATTATGGTCACATTATTGTACTTAAATATATATGTATATGTTACCGTGAAAGGCAAAAATTGGAAAATGTCAAAATTCACATGGTCGCTTGGTGTATGTCTGAAAAATTCATTTATAAAAAAGAAAACTCACAAATACGTATTTGGTATGTGTTGACAAGCGACTATGTGAATCTTGACATTTTCCAATTTCGATCTTTCACGGCAATATATATATATATATATATATATATATATTTTCTTTGATAATAAAATTGTATTTAATTCTAAACAATCGAGTTAATTGTTTTTGCCTATGAGTGACTTATATTTTAAACTAGCACACACACACACACATACATATATATCTATATAAGTTTCAACAATGAATCTATTCTTCTCCCTTTCCTTCTTATCACAATCAATACAAAGTTTTACGAATTTAATTGCTATCTTAGCCGCATACTTTGTTTCTCACTTATTTCGAGAACCATTTATCAAAATCAAATCGTAATTATCAAACTCCTTCCATCTATTCGACTCTATTCTAATTCATATATATGTATCTTCAATCTTTTCTCTCTCTCTCTCTCTCTCTCTCTCTCTCTCTTTCTATCTCTATCTATCTATCTATCTCTTTCCATAAAATCTAAATCTAAACCAATGACCGTAATATCATAAATGTATCTGCAAATTATCCACATTGTTGTTAATATTTCATTGTCATTTCATTTATTCCTCTTCCAACCTCCTTCACCCATTCTTCCCACCTCGTCATTTTCTTTTTTTTTTTTTTTTACTATTCCTTCAATTTGATTTGACCATAAAGAAAATGATTTCCATTGTCCTTTATTATTATCGCAAAGCGAAAAATAAAGATAAAGAAAAAAAGTATAAGCAAATCGCGTTATTCGGGTTTACTCGATCAAATAAATTCCGAGATGCGTGCTGAAGGCAGATTACTCTTTTATTGACGAAAAAGAAGCGATTGTGTGTGGATTAAATACTAGAAGAAGAAGAAGTTCGCGAGCTAAGGTATGACACACTCTCTCTCTCTCTCTCTCTCTTTCTCTCTCTCTCTCTCTCTCTCTCTCTCTCTCTATCTATCTCTCTTTCTATCTCTCTTTCTATCTCTCTCTCTCTCTCTCTCTCTCTCTCTCTCTCTATGTATCAATCTCAATTTGTTTTAACATTAAATCATTTATTGTAAATCGTACGCAAATTAAAACGCGATCGATCATTACTCATCCATAAATAAGAAGAAGAAGAATTTGTCAAAATTCAATTAGAAAATGAAATTTCGTTTACATGTATATGTATGTGTGTGTGTGGGTGCGTTGGTTCATGTGTATGCGCGTATGTGTTAATTCATGTGTACCGGTAATTATGACTGTGGACTAATCAAAGTAGAAAGATTGAAAAATAATTGATTGTATGATTTATTTTATATATTACATCATATAATTATTTATATTATATATATGTTACCGTTATAACCGGAAATCAGTCGTTGCTAGTAATTCCTCGGCATTCTCATCAATGCAAAGAGCATTCCGATGAAAACTTATATTAAATTAAAGTACACTCTTTTGTCTACGCGTAGAATAGTTTGTCGAGTTATAAATTTAGGATGTAAACTTCAAAAAATGTCAGAGAATGCAATGCTGTAAATTGTGCATCTTTGCAATCTCTTTTCCGACTTCGTCTGAAGGCTCTTTGGATTCATAGTAATGCCGAGGAATTACTAGTAATGACTGATTTACGGCTTTGATGGTAACATATATATATATAAAATAAATAATAAAATCACAAGGTTTTTTTTCAATATTTCGACTTATTGTCTAGTCCATCGTTATAATTACCTGCTCAAATATATCTGTGTGTGAATTTTTATAAAACGTGGGGGTGTCTGTAAGAGATTTAAAAAAAAAAAAAAAAGAAATCAATTACTCTGTTTCACAAGCTCCGCTGAAACACAAAAAAAAAACCTGAAATAAATTTCAAAAGATCGTGAAATATAAGAAAGAATATAATTAATTTGATAAAAATCATTTACACAGGTAACCCATCGTGTATAAAAATGTAAACACATACACGTACATGTATATGTTTAAATTCGTAATAAAATTGGATAGAATGTTGGAAATACGATATATAACGAAAGGTAGGCAACGATTAACGAAATAAATTGTTCATATCGTATTGTCTTAAAAAATAAAAACATGTTTCTTATCGTTGTTTGAATTTCGTCTAAATAATAAAAAGATAAAAATTAAAAGAACAAAAAAAAAAGGAAGAAAATAAGAACCCTGCTGTACAACTGCTTTGTTATTCTGACTAATGCAAATACATCAGGCGCCGGGGATGAGTTCGACAAACATTCTAGCTCCAGCTCTGCCTCACTGCCAGGTGTGTCTCTTCATCTTCTCTATCTTCTATTTATTCTCCTATTTATTTGCTATATTATTGCTGTATTTAATATAATAGAATACATAAAATTGATTCTATTATTATTATTATTATTATTATTATTCATATCACATAATATATGTGACAATAATTTATATGAGTGGTGATACCAACAAAATTTCGACAAATTTATTTTTATCTTTCATTTAATATTCTCATTATTTACATTATCATTTATTCAAAAAAATCATTGATTTATATGAGATTAATTTTGTCAATTTTTTTCATTTAATCCACAATCATAATTAACGACACTTATATACAAAATGTTTCAAAATATGTTAATTCTAACTAAAGGAGTGGTTTCAGTAAGTTCAAATAAGAAACAAAAATTCGTATAATCGTAGAGATATACAATTATATCCAATCACACATAATCACTACAATCAATAATACAAAATCATATTGGATATAATATGAACTTTCATTCTTACTTTAACGTACTAAAACCACACATCCCTAAAAGGACAATTCTGGCACACACAATTCTAACACAACTCTGACGAAACTTTGACGCACCCCTGACATACCATTGTACGTACTTCATTTTTTTATCACACACACACATAATATTTATTATTTTTATTAATATTATCATCTCATATTATAATTTTAATTTAATTATAATTATTATTACGTTATATAATACGATTATTCTATTATTTATTGTTCTATTTTAAAGGTGTATATATACGTACATACATAGTTTCAATAACTTTGCTATTAAATATTAATTTACGAATACTATTTGTTTCTCTTGGTTTTTAATTTTAAAATACATATGTATATACCTACATATCACCACGTTTTCTGTCTCTATCATTCTCACGAAAAAAATCTACTACGACGCGATCTACGCTGTCAACATTTAAGTCTGTCAAACTACCGTTACAGATGACTCATTCTTAAGGACAGATGTTAAACCACCGAAATTAGGCAAAGGTGCGATTAATTCACATAATGACATTTATATTTATTTATATAATATATATAATATATATATAATATATATTATATATTAGCTTTTTTGAACGCTGCACTGCTAGCTCTGTCAATCACCGTTGCACGATTTCGCACACATCAAATTTTCTATTATTTCTTTTATCTATCTATCTATCTACCTCTATCTATCTATCTATCTATCTATCTATCTATCTATCGATCTGTCTATCAATCTATCTATCTTTTCCTAAATTTCTATCTATCACATTCTTTCTTTCTTTCTTTCTCATTTTTTCCTTAATTCCCCCCCCCCCCTCACCCCTTCGTTTCTCTAGAAATTCTCTACATGTTATCATTGATTTAATTCGCTTTTGTCAGCATATAATTATATTTACACCATAATTCCAATCGATTTGTCATTGTTCTCTGATCTTACAGCACCATTCAAGTTCTCCTCTCCACCACAATTTTTTTTTCTTTTGCATGTCGCCACATCTAATTGATCCAACAAGTTTTTAACCCTTTGAACTTTGACCTCAATCTTGTAAAATATATTATTTTATGTGTCGGGTATGGTTAATAATTAATATTGAAAGCTCTTTTTTTTTTTTTATTAATATTCAAATAAATATAATTCTATTATTTTGCCGATTAATATTTGGTTCGTTGTGAAAATATTTTCATTAATATTTTTTATAACGAAAATTTCAACGTCGTATATAAAAAAAAAAGTCATAAAATATGAATGAATAAAAAATAGGTGCAAAGGGTTAAATTAGCCGACAGAAAATAAAAAATACAAAAAAAAATAAAATGATTGCACACGTAAGTTAGTTAGAAACAAACTAACCGAACGATGATACCAAAATTACAGCACTTCAATTAGATATTTTGTTCTCTAAATTATTATTATTATTATTATTATTATTATTATTGTCTCTATCAAGCTTGAAAATGAAACAAATAATTAATTAATTCTTTTGATATCCAAATTTTTGAAGTGGTTTTTTTTCTATATAAACGCACATCATTTTATCTCTTCGCACATAAATATGAATTTAAACAATACATAATATAAACATATGTATAAATGCAAGCTATTATTATTATTATTATTATTATTATTATTATCGCAAAGATATTATTTTTTTTTTTCAAACGTATTCAGAAATCACCCTAAAGAAAATCTATTTTTGATCGACATCTATTACAGACAAGTCGGTGTCCTTTGAAAAGTCAGTGTCCTTCAGTGACGAGCCACCAGATATGAACTCACCGAAACAACATTCCCCTCAGCACGCAGGTAATAAAAATCATCAAACACACCTACACGTCATTTCACCATTGATTTCTTTTTCTCTCCGAGCATGTTGTTTATCGTTAAGTCAAACGATCAAAATGGTTCTTCAATTATTTTCTCTTTCTTTTTTCCTTTCACCATCATTTTCTCTTTCGCTCGAACGATTTAATTAACAATTAAATTAACAATTAAACTAATTGCAACAATTACATTTATCGAGATATATTTGTTTAATTCTTAATACAACAAAAAAATAAAAATAAATAAAGATAAAAATGTAATCCGTTTGGAACGAGCGAAAGAAAAATATGAAGGAAGAAGAAAAGAAAGGAAAATTGAAAGAAAATGTAAAGTTCAAGATTACATATTACGAAAGAAACAAAACAAAACAAAAAAAACAAGAAAAAAGCAAAAAAAGAAAATGAATATGGTTTGAATCTCTCGACGAAAAAAAAAAAGAAAAAAGAAACAAATAATTGATAGAGAGATAACTAACAGAAAAATAATAATATCTCTAACACCTTCTCGTACGATTGTGTCCAATGCCTACCATCGACTAGCGGATACAAAGCCTACGAAACCGGCAATCAAATCCTCCACGTTGCCGAGGATGTCTTCGCAAGGTAATCAATACAACCAAATCTTGTATGCTTTCAAATATCATCGCCAAAATTATTCTATGTATATGTACGTAATAATAATATCCTTTATGTGCGTTGATGCGTATGTGTGCATATGTATGCGCGCGCGTGTTTGTGTGTGTATATACCTAGAATTCGTAACATTATAATAATTAATCGTCATATGGGTTTGTCATTGTCTTATTCCTCCATCGTCTTCCTTACCTTAAATCTGCTTAATCCAATTACTCGATATAAATTATAAGATATATGCGAAATACAAAATAAACAATAATTATAAGTTAATATATATATCTACACGTATATTATTTGTATTTGTAAATGGATAAAATTGCGTTGGTGAAATTATTCGATGGTTTTTGAAAAGTTAAAGAAATTGATTTTAGGATTTATTTTATTAATATCAATTTAATATGTAATATGTAATATTATAACAATATATTACAGTATTACAATATTATTATATTACTTAGGTCCACCTTCAATACTTATATATTACCCCTGCATAATAATAATTAATATTATATTATGTCTTCGTGAATATTTATTTTTTTACGTCTGGGGAAAGCTTCGTAGAGTAATTTGACAATTATATTTTTATTTTATATTTTTTTTTGTGTCCAAGTAAATACTTAAATATTTATCTTCATTATTTATTTGAATAAAATTAATATAAAAATGGATGATTTCAGAACGAGAGAGACACAAGCCAACGCCACCACCAAAACCAGCAGCCTTGGTAGCTGGTCAATATGTCTACCGTGATTTAGCCTTGACACCAGAGATGTATAATCAATTGAGAGGATTACAGAAAAAAGCTAAGGATCTTAGACAGGATGTTAGGAATCTCCGACGCTTGTCACAATCTCAAGCTCATACTATACGTGAAACTATTAGGGATACTTTCATCACGATCAGGTATTTTTATCTTCTTTTAATACTTTGCTATCTCCTTTAATGATTCATGGAAAAAAAAAAACTATGAATAATTTATTTACATTTTATTTGAATAATATTTTTCAGAGCAATGTTATTGTCCGGTGGTGATGCTGCTTGGACAACTGGTGATGCCGAAAAAGTTCGACTAAGTCGAGAGGAAGACCTCTACAAACAGGAAATGCTTAGGCTGGAAAAAGATCTTACGTTAGTCCTTACTTTAATTCAATATTTCCATACACAGGGTGTCCTGTAACCGATGGTACAAACGAAACAATAATACAAATTACAAAGAAGAAACCTTTCAAGATATAATCAAATATGAAGAAAAATTAATTTTGTATTTTGAATAAAAATTTGTAGCGAGCTCGAGAGTACGGTGGAGGAACTTCGTGGTAACGTCATCAATAGAAAAACACGTGTTAATATGTCAGACGTGGAAAATATGGCATTGATATTAAATAAATCGAGGTAAAGAAAAAACCATAATCACATAATCTCAAAATGTTTATTTAAACTAAATTAATCTTATCTTATGTTTATTAAATTAAATTATTATTTTTCCTTATACGTTTCAGCACAGCCGTGGCGGATCTGAAGGTACGATTTCCAAGTCTACAAGAAGGTATGAAAGGTCTTTTAAGTTCGGAAATGGAAAAAATCGTACGAGAGGAGAAGTTCCTAAAGGAAGAACCTGAACGATTGGAGTCTGCATTGAAACGTTGCAAAAAATTAACGGGAACGCTCGTTACGCTTAAACGGTGCGTTTGTTTCGTTCCTATGTCCTCGAAGAGAATGATCTCTTATTAAGAATTATTAATAGATATACCTGTGTGTGTTGTTTTTCATTGATAGAAGTAGGGGGAATACAATCTTCGTGTTTGAGTTTCTTTTTAGATTATTATTTTAATTACTTTCAACTAGATATGCAATCTTATTATCTTTTAGTAACGTAAACCATTAATTTTTTAATAATTATATTTTTATAATATAATATAAAAATGAATATAAATAAATATGAAATGATTGAATGTGGTTGGCTTTCAGCTTGGCCTCGGTGCAAGAGCAGCGATTACCAAATGCAGCAAGCGTAGATGCTGAAGAAACACCACCTATAACACCAACATCTGCACAACATTCAAAGGTAACGCTCGATTGGCCCGCTCGCTCGCAAAAGCTCGCTCACTCGCTCGCTCGCTCGCTCGCTCTCTTTCTTTTCTATCTATCTATCTCTCTCTCTCTCTCTCTCTCTCTCTCTATCTCTCAATCTCTCTCTCTCTCTCTATCTCTCAATCTCTCTTTCTGTCTTCCATCTTAAAAGATAATAATAATAGATACGACAATAAAAATTTTTCCTTATTATCCAAGACCCCAAAAACAAAAGTGTTCGTTTAAAACGAGAAAAAAGAAATATAAACGAGCCACGAAATAATTTCCTTCTCTTGCAATCTTCTTTTCCAATTAATTTCAAAACAAAAGTAACGAAACAATTAAAACATTATAGTTTTCAAAAAAAGAAAGAAAAAAGAAAAAAGATCCTCCATCCCTGCAACTCCACCTCTCTTTCTTTCTTTCTTTCTGTCTCTCTCTCTCTCTCTCTCTCTCTCTGTCTCTCTGTCTCTCTCTTTCTCTAAATAATTAATCCTCGAATCGATCATCCTGCATCCTCCCAAAAGAAAGAAGAGAAACATACAAGTAAAAATAAGTAATATGAGATTTAATGCATGATACGATTTTCCTTTAAAAATAATACCATAACTCTAATCCATCCTTCTTTTCCTCCTGATATTTAAATTAAAAGAAAAAAAAACAATAATAAAGAATATTGATAAAAATCCTCTTTCAATCTTGAAAAAGTAAAAAAAAAGAAGAAGACACGACGAAGAAAAGAAAGACGAACGAATATCTTTTTTTTTTTTTTTGAATAATCTAATAAAATATGATCGAAGAATATTATTAAGCGCGAGCCGACCAGGCAAATTGTTTTCTTTCCTTTTTTTTTTTGACTTTTCCTTTTTTTGTAAGACTTATGTTTTTTATTTGTTTTTTTTTTTTTTTATATTTTTGTAACTTTCCTTTTCTTACACGCGTTTCCTTCGTCTCCTTTTTATAAGTAAATTAATCTTCAATCTCTCTTTTCTCTACTTTTCTCCCATTTAAATAAAAAAAAAAAAAAACAAAGAAATAAACAAAAAAATATATAAATGGACGTACGGCACGCTACGCTTTACACTCGAAAATTGTCCGTTCATCGATCACAAAAATGATAAACCTAAAATGAATCTTATCTATTTTTTAATTTATATCTTTTTTTTTCGTTATAATAAAAAAAAAAAAGGACAAAATAGAAATAATTTCGATAATCGAAGAAAAGACAAAAAAGAAAAAAGAAAATAATTCGACGAGACAATATCATTTTTTCCTAACAATTTTCTTAATTTTCTTATTTTTTTTTTCTCACCTTGTGAATCCTCGAAAAACCCTTATCATCCTTGACGGTCATCCGACGAGCACGTTTTTTAATTGTAATCAAAAATAATTCAATTAAATTAAGTATTATAAAATAATAAACGTCGCGTATCAACGTTCGAGCTTCGCGTGACACTCAACCGCTTATCGTAGATACGTATTACCTCTATATAATATATAAATTTATATATTTATATATACATACATATAAACACATATTTATATAAACTAAAACAGTATGGGAACATATAATTATATACATATATAGGTACCCAAAAATACATATATGAATCGTTTTCTATGAATGTGGATATAAGTTCATTATTGTAAACAATAAAAAAGAGATAACATATAATTTATTTATAAAATT